>NW_012107474.1:4185432-4187720 GCF_000951045.1 Mandrillus leucophaeus | reverse complement strand
AAAAATAAGAAAAATGTCAGCATAGAAGTATCCAGGCTTTCAATATGGTCTAGTCGAGTTCATACTAACAGTTTCTAAAATAAGTTCAGATTTGATGTAACCACAGTGATGAGATTAAAATTATAAATTCCCCTGGGAAACTGAAAAACTGATCATCAAAGCTCAAAGTTTATGGAGTCATACACTTAGAAAATAAAACCACAGAAATACACAACAATGAAGAGCTGTTTTATTTTTACTTTTTACTTTTTTTGAGACAGGGTGTCTCTCTGAAGCCCGGGCTGGAGTGCAATGGCATGATGTTGGCTCACTGCAACCTCTGCCTCCTGAGTTCAAGCAATTCTCCTGCCTCAGCCTCCCAAGTAGCTGGGATTACAGGCACCTGCCACCATGCCCAGCTAATTTTTGCAATTTTGGTAGAGACAAGGTTTCACTATGTTGGTCAGGCTGGTCTTGAACTCTTGACTATAGGTAATTCACTTTCCTTGGCCTCCGGAAGTGCTAGGATTACAGGGGTGAGCCACCGTGCCCAGCCTGAAGAGCTGTTTTTTTGTTTTTTTTTTTGAGACGGAGTCTCGCTCTGCCGCCCAGGCTGGAGTGCAGTGGCCGGATCTCAGCTCAGTGCAAGCTCCGCCTCCCGGATTCACGCCATTCTCCTGCCTCAGCCTCCGGAGTAGCTGGGACTACAGGCGCCCGCCACCTCGCCCGGATAGTTTTTTGTATTTTTTAGTAGAGACGGGGTTTCACCGTGTCAGCCAGGATGGTCTCGATCTCCTGGCCTCGTGATCCGCCCGTCTCGGCCTCCCAAGGTGCTGGGATTACAGGCTTGAGCCACCGCGCCCGGCCTGAAGAGCTGTTTTATAGAGAAAACAAAAAGATGGAGTGTAAGACTGCATTACAATGAGTAGATTATTTAGTGCATTAGAAAAATAGAACCTAGAGAGAGCAACTGGTAGTCCTTCACATTCTCCTTTACTACACTTTTCTTTGAAAAGCACAGAAGGGTGCTATTTGTGAACAGTGTTCTTTGTACAGGATTTTTCAGGAAGCCAGCGCACGCCATCCCATGATCTGTACATGGATTCATGACAGCAATAATTGAAACATGTTACAATTCCCTTTTGTTAAGTCATGGAAAGCAGGCTGGGCACAGTGGCTCACGCCTGTAATCCCAGCACCTTGAGAGGCCGAGGTGGGTGGATCACTTGAGGTCGGGAGTTTGAGACCAGCCTGGCTAACATGGTGAAACCCATCTCTACTAAAAATACAAAAATTAGCTAGGCGTGGTGGCACATGGGACTACAAGTCTCAGCTACTGGAGAGACTGAGGCAGGAAAACCACTTGAACCCAGAAGGTGGAGTTTGCAGTGAGCCAAGATCGCGCCATTGCACTCCAGCTCGGGCGACAGTGCGAGACGCCATCTCAAAATAAAAGGACACTCCATCTCAAAAAAAAAAAAAAGTCATGGAAAGCAGCTCAGATGCTGCTTTGCTTTATCACTTTCAGGAAATTGGGGCTTTTTAAAAGTTCCTCGTCTCAGTGATGTTCCGCAAACTATCATCAAAGACAGAACAACGTTCAGTATACTCTAGAAAATCTCTATGTGCTTAAAGTCAGGTGTAACTGAAGTTAAATGGGGGTCAGTTGCAGTGGCTCACACCTATGATCCCAGCACTTTGGGAGGCCAAGGTGGGAGGATTGCTTGAACCCAAGAATTCAAGACCAGCCTGGGCAACATAGTGAGACTCTGTCTCTACAAACAAAACAAAATAGCTGGCATGGTGGTGCACGCCTGTAGTCTGAGCCACTTGGGAAGCTGAGGTGGGAGGATGGTTTGAACCTGGGAGGTCAAGGCTGCAGTGAGCTGTGATCACACCACTGCACTTCAGCCTGGGCCACAGAGGGAGATCCTGTCTCAAAAAAAAGAAAAAAAAAATGGTAAATGATTTGGAGTTTTAAAGTCACCAGTTTTCAATCACTCATAGAGTGATTTCAGAGAGTCTTCAAGGAGAATATGTCAAATAGTACTTAAAGCTTTTAAGGCTTTCAACCAATACTTGAAGTCCTTGAAAGTTCATAGGAAAGTCAAAGAGGGGAGAAGTTGGAGGAAACAGTAACGACGCAGGGCTGGTTGAGGGGTTAGTCTGTGGATTGAAGAAGTGAAACGTTATTAGACATAAGGCTATCATTACCTCTACCTGATATTTACAAGAACAGAACAGGAGGAAATAGCCTAAAGAATCTGACACAAGGATGTTTGTGGACAGGAGTGCTGTTAGATGATTGC
>NW_012107474.1:4180454-4182492 GCF_000951045.1 Mandrillus leucophaeus | reverse complement strand
CTGGCCAACATGGTGAAACTCTGTCTCTACTAAAAATACAAAAATTAGCTGGTCATAGTGGTGCGCACCTGCCATCCCAGTTACTCAGGCTGAGGCAGGAGAATAGCTTGAACCCAGGAGGCAGAGGTGGGATTACAGGCCTGCACCAACACACCCGCCTAATTTTTGTATTTTTGGTAGAGATGGGGTTTCGCCATATTGGCCAGGCTGGTCTTGAACTCCTGACCTCAGGTGATCCGCCTCGACCTCCCAAAGTCCTGGGATTACAGGGGTGAGCCACCGCGTCCGACCTAACGAAACATTTTAAATATGTGAATGATTAAAACCAGGAACTCACATTTGCCCACATTTTCAGATACATTTTTATAATGCATTTTCTGTGGAAATAATTTTTGTCTGTGACTGGCTAGTATGCATGTCCAATTCCCCAGCATGCAGAGCAGGGCAGAGGTGTCTGCATGAGGAGGAGGGAGCACACCATCACCTGTACTGGGTAGATACTGACAGGGCTGGCTCTTGGTGAGGGCAGCAGTGGCGTGGATGTCATTCCCTAAGGGACATGATGCACCCTGGGTTTCCAGTTCAAGAAGAGATGCCCTGCTTTTTATGCCAAAAGAGTATAGGCTCTGCTTGGAGGTTCTTTTGAATCTATTACATTAAAAAGTACATATTTATTTTTCAAGACAGTAAAAAGACCCATATTATAGCTCAGTGTGCAACACCGATGATGTATATATTTTAAGGCTTACTACCCAGCTTTAAGGATAAATGTTTCCTGATTTACAACCAGCCTCAATTACTTTTGTCTACCTATTTTCTGATCTGTCCTTGACTGTTACCTGTTATCACAGAAATCAAAATTGAAGGCCCACCTATCTCAGAGATGAGATTGTTTGCACAAACCTTGTTGCACAATGGACAAGAGGGTATAGCTAACTAAAAAAATCAGTCAGAAGTCTACAACAGTATAATTTTCATCCCAATATTTTAACTAATTTCCAAAATACAGTGAAACAAAAACCTCTGGGAGCAGCTGCCATGACATTTTTACTATTATTGTTAGTTTTTAGGTGGGGGGTGGAGGAAGTCTCACGATGTTGACCACGTTGGTCTCAGACTCCTCAGCTCAGGCTATTCTCGCTCTCCTTGGCCTCCCCAAATGTTGGGATTGCAGGTATAAGCCACCATGCCTGGCCAGGATGGGATTTTAATGAACCAAACATAATTTTCTAAAAAATAAAAATAAGAAAAATGTCAGCATAGAAGTATCCAGGCTTTCAATATGGTCTAGTCGAGTTCATACTAACAGTTTCTAAAATAAGTTCAGATTTGATGTAACCACAGTGATGAGATTAAAATTATAAATTCCCCTGGGAAACTGAAAAACTGATCATCAAAGCTCAAAGTTTATGGAGTCATACACTTAGAAAATAAAACCACAGAAATACACAACAATGAAGAGCTGTTTTATTTTTACTTTTTACTTTTTTTGAGACAGGGTGTCTCTCTGAAGCCCGGGCTGGAGTGCAATGGCATGATGTTGGCTCACTGCAACCTCTGCCTCCTGAGTTCAAGCAATTCTCCTGCCTCAGCCTCCCAAGTAGCTGGGATTACAGGCACCTGCCACCATGCCCAGCTAATTTTTGCAATTTTGGTAGAGACAAGGTTTCACTATGTTGGTCAGGCTGGTCTTGAACTCTTGACTATAGGTAATTCACTTTCCTTGGCCTCCGGAAGTGCTAGGATTACAGGGGTGAGCCACCGTGCCCAGCCTGAAGAGCTGTTTTTTTGTTTTTTTTTTTGAGACGGAGTCTCGCTCTGCCGCCCAGGCTGGAGTGCAGTGGCCGGATCTCAGCTCAGTGCAAGCTCCGCCTCCCGAGTTCACGCCATTCTCCTGCCTCAGCCTCCGGAGTAGCTGGGACTACAGGCGCCCGCCACCTCGCCCGGATAGTTTTTTGTATTTTTTAGTAGAGACGGGGTTTCACCGTGTCAGCCAGGATGGTCTCGATCTCCTGACCTCGTGATCCGCCCGTCTCGG
>NW_012107474.1:4176906-4178225 GCF_000951045.1 Mandrillus leucophaeus | reverse complement strand
TCTGTCTCTGTCTCTCTCTGTCTCTGTCTGTCTCTCTGTCTCTCTGTCTCTGTCTCTCTCTCTCTGTCTCTCTCTCTCTGTCTCTGTCTCTCTGTCTCTCTCGGTGTGAGTATGCCTGTACAGTGTCAGCAGGACAATTATACCGTTCACAGACAATAGTAGCTTAGAGCCAAGTGATGGTCTTCCCATGTTACGGCTACATAGCTGTGTTTACATTATACATGGAACTGTGTGCCTATGTTACAAACTCGCTGAGTCATGCAGGATGTTTACCTGGGCCTATTCTTTGACCAAAGCACATCCATATACCTTACAATGATTGTCACTGAACTGTAGTGCTCTTTGAGTCTAAACCATGCTCTCCACCCAGACTGTGACTATCAAGTTTACAGTTGCTGAAACAGTCATTGCTCATCACCAGTATGATTCCATGAGAGTTCCACAGGCCTTCATCTTGGCTCCTTTCCCTGGGCTTGCAGTGACTTTAAGATCCCTTCTGTATCACCTAACAGTGAAGGGAGGCTAAGGAGTGTTTATTCTAGTCCTCTCTCTACCTGTTTATGTCATGTCACTGATATCACTCTGATGTAGCATTTTGCATTTGTGTGGGGCTGTCCTGTGTTCCAGTTTCCAGAGTTCCAAATGGGGTATGTCACACAAGATTCCTCAATTTGTCTTATATACCTCCTCCGTGACATTTTACACCAGGTGTATGTCTTTGTTTTCCTTTATTTCTGTCTGCCTATCCCTTCTGCAGTCTATGGGGCCTCAATGGGCGGGGTTTCCTGCTTTTAGTGTGGCAGGAACAGCTGTATATCACAGCCTGAGCTATCTCTCCTCATATCCAGAGACTGAGGCTTGGCTCTTGATATGTTAACTGGAGCTTTAAAAATTTATAAAACAGGCCTGGTGGGGTGGCTCATGCCTATAATCCCAGCACTATGGGAGGTCTTAGGCAGGAGGATCACTTGAGGCTGGGAATTTGCGACCAGCCTGGGTAACATAGCAAGGCCTCATCTCTAAAAGACTTATTTTATTTTACTTTATTTTTTGCTTTTTTCTTCTACTTTTTTAAAAAATTATACTTTTAAGTTCTAGGGGTACATGTGCATAACGTGCAGGTTTGTTACATATGTATACTTGTGCCATGTTGGTGTGTTGCACCCATCAACTCATCAGCACCCGTCAACCCATCATTTACATCAGGTATAACCCCCAATGCCATCCCTCCCCCCTCCCCCCCATAATAGGCCCCGGTGTGTGATGTTCCCCTTCCAGAGTCCAAGTGATCTCATTGTTCAGTTCCCACCTATGAGTGA
>NW_012107474.1:4173889-4175916 GCF_000951045.1 Mandrillus leucophaeus | reverse complement strand
GATGTCAGGAGTTTGAGACCAGCCTAACCAACATGGAGAAACCCCATCTCTACTAAAAATACAAAATTAGACAGGCGTGGTGTTGGGTGCCTGTAATCCCAACTATTTGGGGAGGCTGAGGCAAGAGAATTGCTTGAACCCGGGAGGCGGAACTTGCAGTGAGCTAAGAGCGTGCCATGCACTCCAGCCTGGGCAACAGAGCAAAACTCTGTCTCAAAAAAAAAAAAAAAAAAAAGACTGGTGGTACATATGCTTGCTTGCTGGTTGTTTCAGGAACTTTCCACTGAATTTTGGAGGGATGTTCTTCATTAGGGCCCATGCATTTCAGCCTTGTGTGCACCATCCATGCTCTCGTTCTCCTTAAAGGAATTATTTGGCCTGAGTAAGGGCCTGGCAGCCTCTCAAAATTCCCAATTTCTCCCAAAGTACTGACAGTGATGGAAAAACAAACCCAGTTCCATAAACATCAAATTACAGATTCATTCGACAATATTTTGTAATGATGTTTTACGGAGGCCGGGTGTGGAGGTTCATGCCTGTCATCTCAGCGTTTGGGGAGGCTGAAGCAGGCGGATTGCTTGAGTCCTGGGATTAGTGACTAGTCTGGGCTACATGGTGAAACCCTGTCTCTACCAAAAAAAAAAAATACCAAAAAAAAATTATGTGGGCATGGTGGCACACACCTATAGTCCGAGCTACTCGGGAAGCTGAGGTAAGAGAATCACCTGAATCCAGGAAGTTGAGGCTGCAGTGAGCTGTGATCGCACCACTGCACTCTAGTTTGAGTGACATAAGTGAGACTCTCCCTCAAGTAATAGTAATGAATGATTCAGTTTTACTGACAATGAATTCTATCCTTTTATTGGGAAACCTAAATCATCTAATAATGAGAGAACAATTATTTCAGGGAGCGACTGAGCCAATGTTAGTAGAATGACTGATGATCGCACATCGGGCTATTCCTTGTCTTATCCTAAACTGATGAGCTGGATATTTAAATAGAATTTTTTTCAATTTTGTATTTTTGCTGGTGCTTTCAAGACCTACATAATAACTGAAAATCTAGGAACACATTGTAGCTGTGTTTCTAAAGCCCTAAACAAATCAGTGTCCAATCTACCAAGTAGACAACCAACTACAGTAAGAAAAGATCTTAGCTTGGGATACTAAGATACTTAGAGCATATGTGACATGGGTATTTTTTTCACTGCGGTATTTACTGGGAGTTTCCACTGTTTTTTATTTTATCCATCAAGGCTCTCTAATAGACCATCCCAAGTTGGGCACTAGAAGGTTATATAGGAATGGTTGGGATGTGTGGGGACAGTCCAGGGAATATGATAGTTTAAAACTAAATAAGGCACAATAATACACTCCTAGCTTCTATATTTAAATGCCAACATGTACCCAGGGGGCATCAGAATGTACTACAATTTTAGACATAAGACTTACATAATTATGTCAGATAAATGCCTTTTTTATTTGCTATTTCCATTATGTAATCATCGAGCATAATAAAGATCACTTGTCATAAAGAACCATTTTCTACTGGACAGTAACATTCCCTTAATCATTAAGGTAGCATGGAGAATTCAAAGGCTTGAATGATCATGTTTTACCATTTGCTGAAAAGGGACAACAAATATAACTTAATGAACAAAGTTGAAGAATTCATTAGTGATCTTATTAATAAGTGAATCATTGGAGATGAGGGTTTTCGAGTCTCATGAAGACTTGAAAATTTCAAGTGATAATTCCAACTGGATGGAACACATTCAGCTATTGGTTTGAAGCTTCAAAGCTTTGGTGGCTAAGGAAGTATGTCTTCCTACAACACCTAGACCCAGAAAAAACATGGTTAAAAGAAAAGATGTTGGGAGCCTTTTCTCCCCATGGTTCATCTGAACTGGGCAAATTCTTTTTCTTACCTCCCCAAACTATGATCTGAATTGTTAAATTTTTCTCTTAGAATACAGCATGAATAATTTGTACAACCTCTGTACTGCACAATACTAGTTACATGGAAA
>NW_012107474.1:4169181-4171924 GCF_000951045.1 Mandrillus leucophaeus | reverse complement strand
TCAATATCCTGGCTTTGCTAATTGTACTAAGAGTATGTAAATTGCTTCCATTAGAGGAAGCTGGGAAAAGAGTTCATGGGATTTCCCCTGTACTGGGCAATTTGCTGTGAGTCTATTATTTCAGAAAAATTTTAATTACTTTGCCTACCATGTCTAATAGCTCTGAAACATAAGGTCAACTTTACACTTGATTCCAGTCCAAGAAAACCTAAAATAAAAAATTTAAATATTCAGTCATAAACATATAATGTTTATGATATATAAGCATATGATATGAATATGTTCACCTTTTCTAATTTACCCTAGGGACTTTTACTCAGGGCAGACGATTCATGACTCATCACTAAGTCACTCATCACTTTACAAAATTCAACAGCACTTAAATACTGGACTCTGAGAATTCACACATTCAGAAAACTAAATTGGCAGAAATAATAAAGTCATATGGCTCAATCGCATCAGATTGAACCACATGCAATAACTAATGTTTGGCAATTTTTGACCTACAGAAGCAATGATTGTGTATGGTTCAACTGTATTCCTTTTGAAGACTCACAGGCCGTGTCACAGGAGGAACAAGAGTGCAGGTTTGGGATCAGGCAGGTATGGGTGTAAGATTCTAACTTTGCAAGTTTCCAACAGTGTGGCCTGGAGCAAGTTATCAGACTTCATGACTTTTCTCGTGTGTAAAGTGAGGAGGATAATATGACCCACCTTGTAGAGTCTGGGGTGGTCTTTAGTGCTGTTGAGCAGTGATGTCCAGCCCACACACATGGTAGGACCTATAGGTCCTGGCCCCTGTAGGTGACTGGGCCTCCCCTGTGAGTTGGGAGCAGCTGGGAGGAGTGTCAATTCCAGAGCAGATAATTCTGTTTTAAAGTGAGTTTCTCATAGAAGCCATAGACTGTGGTCTTGCTGCTGCTCCTAGTTTTTAATTCCAATCTAACAATCCCTGCCGTTCAATTAGGGTGTTCGGATCATTTTGTTGAAAGCTATTGATACAGTGGATTTAAATCCCCCATCTTGCTGTTTCCTCTTTTGCTGCTTTCTTTTGCATTAATTGAGCATTCCTCATGTATCACCTCTGTTAGCTCATTAGTTATAACTTTGCTCTGTGAGAGCTATTGCTTTAGAGTTTCTAGCACCCAATGTTAACTTATTGTAATCCACCTTCAAATGAGTCTACCACTTCACATAGAACATAAGAATCTTACACAGAATACTTCCACTGCCTCCTCCTGGCCTCAGTGCTAGTAGTAGTATACATTTTATTTTATGATTTTGTTTGTTTATTTGAGATGAAGTCTCACTCTTTTCACCCAGGCTGGAGTGCAGTGGGGTGATCTCGGGTCACTGCAACCTCCATCTCCCAGGTTCAAGTGATTCTCCTCTCTGTCTCCCGAGTAGCTGAGATTACTGGTGTGCACCACCATACCCGGCTAATTTTTGTATTTTTAATAGAGATGAGGTTTCCCCATGCTGGCTAGGCTGGTGTGGAACTCCTGACCTCAAGTGATCTGCCCACCTCGGCCTCCCAAAGTGCTGGGATTACAGGCATGAGCCACCACGCCTGGCCATGTCTGGGCTTTTTAGCTGGTTCAAGCAGAAGAGTTAAGTCTAGTTCCTACCCCATGCAGGTCAGAAGCAGAAATGTTCAGATCAGAGAACTGAATTGCCTGTGTGAGCCCCTCCACACAGTATGAATGACAGATGCAAGACCCTGGTGAGGGGTGGGTGGGGGTGAGAAAGAAGACTGGCTGGCAGGAAGCAGGGCCAGGCCCTACAGACCTGGAGGCTGCAGAAAGGATCTGTGGGTATTCAGAGAGCTCTCAGGATCCAAGGGAGGACGCTAGGCTTGGTGTGTGGGCCACACTGTAGAATGTACACCTTCAAGTTCCTGAGGCCACAGCATGGAGAATAGACTTCCTGGGACAAGAGTGGAAGCTGACAGGCACTTAGGAGGTGTCAGCTGGAAACCTGGAGTTGGGGAATAGTGGAGGACATGGTGAAACATGGACATTTTCTTTTTCCTTTGAGAGGGTCTCACTATGTTGTTCAAGGCTGGTTTTGAACTCCTGACCTCAAGCGATTCTCCTGCTTTGGCATCCAAAATGTTAGAATTACAGGTGTGAGGCACCACACCTGGTCTTAAAACCTGGACATTTTTGCGAACACTTGGATGTCAGGGTGGGAAGCAGGGCAATTCCAGGATGAAGCTGGGCTCTGAGCTTGTGTGTTTAGTGATGACAGGGCTGTTGGCTGAGCATAGGGTCAGTGGGGAAGGGTCAGGTTTGAGGCCAGGCCGGGGAAAGGGCATGTGAACTCTGAGCTGGATGTGTTGAGCTTGAATCCTGTGAGACTCACAGGTAGAGAAGAATCATACGCTTTAATTCACGGAAAAAATGGCAAAACACAAAGGACACATAGGACTGTCCTGTGACCAGCATGCCTCTTCCAGGCGGTTTTAGATAAGCAGCAAGGGCAGTCTTTGGGTTTCTAGAGGCTGTTTCCTACAACATGGAGGCAGGCGCCTCTTTCCTTCATTACCTTGCTTATAAGATTTTGTGACTAAAACTTGAGAGAAGGAAACAGCTGGTGGTCAGGTCAAGCCCCAAATTGTGATGCAAGTGCGGTGACGTGAAGGAAGTAATGTATGCAGTGATCTATTTCCAAGACAAATTGCCTTGAATCGGCTTAGGTCAGCAAACTACAGAAGAAACAGGATACACTAGGTCCCTGCTTG
>NW_012107474.1:4166395-4169131 GCF_000951045.1 Mandrillus leucophaeus | reverse complement strand
GGCAGGAAGCAGGGCCAGGCCCTACAGACCTGGAGGCTGCAGAAAGGATCTGTGGGTATTCAGAGAGCTCTCAGGATCCAAGGGAGGACGCTAGGCTTGGTGTGTGGGCCACACTGTAGAATGTACACCTTCAAGTTCCTGAGGCCACAGCATGGAGAATAGACTTCCTGGGACAAGAGTGGAAGCTGACAGGCACTTAGGAGGTGTCAGCTGGAAACCTGGAGTTGGGGAATAGTGGAGGACATGGTGAAACATGGACATTTTCTTTTTCCTTTGAGAGGGTCTCACTATGTTGTTCAAGGCTGGTTTTGAACTCCTGACCTCAAGCGATTCTCCTGCTTTGGCATCCAAAATGTTAGAATTACAGGTGTGAGGCACCACACCTGGTCTTAAAACCTGGACATTTTTGCGAACACTTGGATGTCAGGGTGGGAAGCAGGGCAATTCCAGGATGAAGCTGGGCTCTGAGCTTGTGTGTTTAGTGATGACAGGGCTGTTGGCTGAGCATAGGGTCAGTGGGGAAGGGTCAGGTTTGAGGCCAGGCCGGGGAAAGGGCATGTGAACTCTGAGCTGGATGTGTTGAGCTTGAATCCTGTGAGACTCACAGGTAGAGAAGAATCATACGCTTTAATTCACGGAAAAAATGGCAAAACACAAAGGACACATAGGACTGTCCTGTGACCAGCATGCCTCTTCCAGGCGGTTTTAGATAAGCAGCAAGGGCAGTCTTTGGGTTTCTAGAGGCTGTTTCCTACAACATGGAGGCAGGCGCCTCTTTCCTTCATTACCTTGCTTATAAGATTTTGTGACTAAAACTTGAGAGAAGGAAACAGCTGGTGGTCAGGTCAAGCCCCAAATTGTGATGCAAGTGCGGTGACGTGAAGGAAGTAATGTATGCAGTGATCTATTTCCAAGACAAATTGCCTTGAATCGGCTTAGGTCAGCAAACTACAGAAGAAACAGGATACACTAGGTCCCTGCTTGGATTGTCAATGCCTGCTTGTCAGCTTCCCCCTTCCCCCTTTCTCCACTCCCCCTTCATTGCCCTCACCAAATCAAATTTAGTCTAAGATGAAAGTTTACTTGCCTGTAAAATAACTCATTTTGTCTATTCTTATCAGCCTGCCCATCTACTTAGCTCATAAGTCAAATGCTTGAAGAGCCCCTGAGCTTACTAGGATTGCAGTGCATTGTGGGCTGCAACAAAATGCAGCAGGACAACCCTAAAAAGACACCTAAAACCCCTGCCCAACAACCAATAGGTGATGTCTGGGAAGATTGTGAGCCCATAGAGCTCAACCTGTGAGGAACTTGGGGAGGGACCTGCACACTAGGGGATAAATTGCTTGTTGAAACTGCACTGGGTGTGCCTACCCATCAGACAACCAATCTTGCAAGACCGTCATTAGAAGTCTCACTTTTGCTATTCTCCGGGTCCCTGAGTCCGTTCTTTGGGTTTGGACGGGTGAGTTTGTTTCTCACAGATGCACCAGTGTTCAGAAGGAACTGAACGTCTCGCTCGGGGAACAGGCTATGTTGGCAGGAGTGAAGTCTTGGGTCTGGTCCTCCCTCTACCCAGAGGTGTGCTTGGGCAGTGGTGTGTCTCTAGACAGGTGGTTCTACATTCCAACGAAGGGTGCCTTCCCCCACGGTCTCCCTCTTTATAAAACATAGAAGGCAAGCCTGTCAGTAGGGAAAAAACAGGCTACTTGGCTCCAAGGCAGTCTGGGTGTGGCTGCTATGCTTCCAGGACACAGAATGCCAGCTGCCTGCACTTGGGAACCCTGGGCTCAGGGGAGTCACATTCCCTGGCTAAGGGAAGGGAAGCTGTCAGCTCTACTGGAAGCAAGGCCCGGATGGGAGGGGAGGCCCCAGCCAGCTTTGTTCGGGCAACCCAGGGCGACTTCCAGATCATTTTGATGATTGCACCGCCATATAGGCAAGGTCACTCATCCTTGTCATGCCAGAACAAGGACCCCTGTGAGGATACACTCAACACCAGTTGTACAACCTGATGGGGACGGAGCCAGTGGTCGGCCTGCTCTCTTCCTCTCTCTACGGGAGCTTGTGTCTAACACTTGTGAAAAGGCCATATTCAGACTGTGTCCTTGTTAGTTTTCACCATATTGCATGACTCTTAGCGGAGCAAATCACTAGGCAGCAATTTGCACTCCAGAAAGAAACATGGGGGCACTGATGAATTGAACGTGCATGCTAACATCACCACCGTTTCTCCCTGCAGAGTGTTTTGAAAGGCTCAGTCTGCCTTTGTGTGCAGTGAGAACCACACAGGTCTGGCACACAAGGACATGGTCACAATTGGCCAAACGTGAAATGAATGAATCCTACTTTCTGGCAGGAGAATTCATTGCTGCCAGATGCTATCTAAAATACAACAAAAGTATCCAAGGCGTGGTTCTCATAGATCAAATCTTCAGAAGACTGGATATGTAAGGTGCTTCCTAACTTTAAAATGACCTAGCAGGCCTAGCACAGTGGCTCACACCTATAATCCCAGCACTTTGGGAGGCTGAGGTGGGTGGATCATTTGAGGCCAGGAGTTTAAAACCAGCCTGGCCAACGTGGTGTAACCCCATCTCTACTAAAATGCAAACATTAGCCAGGCGTGGTGGTAGGCAGGCACCTGTAATCTCAGCTACTTGGGAGACTGAGGCAGGAGAATCACAGGAACCTGGGAGGCGGAGGCTGCAGTGAGCTGAGATCTCACACTGCATT
>NW_012107474.1:4160853-4165840 GCF_000951045.1 Mandrillus leucophaeus | reverse complement strand
TATCTACGGGAACATTTCAAATTACCCAAACATTTTATGAGTTCTGGACCTGAGAGGAATCAAGATGTGGCTGACAGCAGAAATTGCGAGCATTCTCAAAGCATACCAACTATGCCACCTTTCCTAACAGGCTGTGGGAGCAGAAGGCCAGCCATTGAAAACACGGGTCACAGCACCTTTTATTCATCATCATACAAATGGATGTGACACGAAATACACCCAACATCTCCAAACAGTCTTAATGCCTTTCAAAATCCAACAGGAAGGCCCGAGATGCCACCTCTAGCAGGGAAGCCATGAGCCTTCCGCCTTTGGATGCTGCAAATGGGAATGATAGAGGTACAGGAGGTCTGCCTTCCATGCCGGTCCCTCCAGCGCAGTCCCATGCCGGACACAGCCAGGCGGCACTTGGCACAGAACGTTTTCCTGAGAACACGTCACACGCTAGAGCATTGCAGAGGCCCGGGCCCCTTCTCAACCCAGAGACCAGATTCACAGGGAGCAGCTGTACCTGTAGCCTCCCTGCAAGACTCACACCAGCGGATGGTACTCGAGTCCACAGATACACAGAGCCACGGGTCCAAAACAAATTCTCCACTGAGATAGGTCCACAGAGCCTGCTGGCCACAATGGCTGGATCTAATGTCTTCCTTTATGAATACATCTGTGCACCTTGGATCAGTTTAAAAACGAAATACTTCCTGTCACGATGATCGATAGCAAAACCGCATACAGCTGAGGACTCTTCTGGCTGGGTGGCACGTGGTGGTTGTATTTTGCTATCTAGTTTTTTTTATGCAAATTCGTAGCAATTGCTTTAAGACAACCCACTTTGCCTCAGACAGTGACCCTATTAAGACCACATGTTTACAGAAAACTTGGGAGTTTGATTTTTCTTTAGAGTTCTCACAACAAGAAGTATGAGGTGTCTGTGTATTGAGATAAGCAGTGGTATATACCACACAATTTAAATTAGGTTCTTTAAAAACATTTGATGCGGTCTTACTCTAGGCACTAAAACAACTTCTTTAAAAAAATAAAATTGTGATTTCCAAGGCCTTTATTTTATAGAGAAGAGGAATAAAAGATCAATGCTAGTGGGTGGTTCGTCATGAGCCCAAGGCCCGTTGGGAGTCTCTGCGAGGTCATTTGCCCTTCAGATTCTGCAAAGGCAAAAAGAAATCGATACTGATTTTTAAAAATATATCTTAGGAGCCCTGGTCTCCTGCTGATTCCATGGATGCCTGCAGCACTTGTATCTGGAGAATGGAGACAAGATCACCCCAAGCCCGAGTTCATTTGATGCAACTATTATGTATAAAACAGTTAATTATATACATAAATAACATAAAATAATTCTCATAAATTAAAAGTCAAATGATCTCCCACTATTCATTCAACTAAGAGGTGAGAGCTGGGCGCGAGTGATGGTGGGTGAGGTGAGGTGGTGAGCCCCGCAGACCCTCCTGCGTGCTGCCTGGGGGTGAACTTTCCTTAGTTCACGAAGGCATATATTGCACAAAACAAATTCCAGCCCTATCCTCAGAAGTCCGGTTTGGAGTGGAGTGACAACCATCCTTTGCTCTGCCGGCAACATCAGGACTGCTCTCCAGCAATTACTCAGCCATGCCAGTGTTTCCTCAAGATGGACTCCCAGTGAGTACAGGATCTGGGGTAACTGGCAAAGCAGGACACATTACGGCAGGTTTGTCCTCTCACTGTGGCCAGTGTTCAACAGAGTACCAGGAAAGTTAAGAGCACACTTCTCCCCACACCTCTCAGTGTTTCTTGTGGGCAGGAGGGGCTGGGCGCCTCCCCCAACCCTGGCCCCTGCCCTGAAACTGGTATGCAGACATGACAGCACGTGTCCCCGCACACACAGACCTGGCTGTTAACCGCACATTCAGTTTTAGGGGCAATTAATGCTTCTATTAGTGAACTAGCCTCTCTGCTTTCATTACCACCTGGCAGGAAACGGCATTTTCTCTGTGGTTCCGAAATACCTACACTTCCAGTGTAAAGAGCCAAACTCATTCAGTATTTTTATAGAAAACTGGTCATGAAATATACCAACTTTTGGGATTGAAGTTTAAACAGAAGGAAAATACGAATTTCCCCCCATTTCTTCCACTCGGGGGATTCTGGCTGCGCTTCAGCCAGAATGGACACATTTGGATTGCAGAGAATCCTGAGACAACCCGGGGGAGCTGCTGGCGGCCACAGGGAGGCTCACTCCTCAGCTGCACGACCCTCTGCATCTGGGCAGCTGTGAAGGGTGGACAGGGACCGATGGTCCTACAGTGCACACGACTTTATCATGTTAACATAAAACTGAAACACAATGTTGGTCATAACAGCCTTGAACACATAATGTATGTTTGAAATAAAGTTAAAAAAAAAAACTATTGGAATTCGATTCACGGATATTACTAAGATGCCTTTTGAGCTGGAGTCAGTGACCTCACGTGACCCCTTGTCCATGATGAGCTTGATGATCTCGAAGGTTGCAGGATCACATGCGGCTCAGCACACCTCACATGTGGTTTCAGCCCATAGTTGTATAAGAACCGACTCAACTCCTAGTTCAAAGAGAATAAACGTTACTTTAACTTCTATCTGCTCACTTGCAAAAAAAAATCCAGAAGCGAGGAGAAAATGTTCCCTGCTGCTTGCTGCCACCTGTGAATACTGTCTGTGTTCTCAGACAGGAACCAAGCTCTAAAAGAAAAACCATTGGTGTTCCTAATAACTTGTCTTCTGCCTCTTACCATCCTGCTTCTCTCTCAGCCTCACTTTCCTGAACCCTGTGTCAGGTGAACACTGGTTCTGTAAGGGGAGGCAGATGGGGCCCCGGCCCAGGACTTACTGCCTTGGTAAGGCATAGTGTGGAACCCCATCCAGTTTAAAACTCTTGCCTGCCAGAGGTCACTTCTAGAGTTAAGCTGATCTCAGACTGTAATGGTTGCTGGCGGGGGATCTGGAGATACTCTGCAAAGCTAAGTCAACCTTACATTGCAATGTATGACTTTTTGTTTGGTATCCAGCAAACAAATCTAAAATCCCAAACATCCCTCTGCAGTTCTTGCCCCGAGTTTCCCGGAACGCAGCTCAGTAGCTGTACATCTGCTGCTGCTGCTCCGCCTGCACCTGGGGCTGGGCCGCCTGCTGTGGGGGTGCCTGCGGCTGCGGGGGTGGCAGGACGTCAGTCTGGGGTACTGCCCGCCATGTAAGCGGGTGCTGGTCACTGAGCTGGCTCCCCAGGGGCGTGATGGAGTTGACCAGGGTGGTCAGATTGATGAAGTGGGCCACAGACTGGGGGTTCGAGGCTTCTGGCTGGGGGTGGATCTGGACATCATTTTGGCGGTTGTGCAACATGGCCGAGCCGCTGACGGTATCAAAGGTCACGGTCAGGATTGAGTTGTCCAGCTGTAACTGGCGTTCGGGGGTGGTAAGGTGTCCCACGGCCACCGGTTGGAGATTGGTAAACTGAGTCCCGGCTGCAGTGGTGATGGGGGTCACGGTGATGTTGGTCAAGCCAACTGAGCTCGACGGTGTGGTCACGTTTGGGTCACCCAGGGTCACCACTACCTGGAAGATTCACACACAACAAAAATCGGTTCATTTTTGCAAAACAGGGAACGCAAGGACCTCCCCAGGATGTGCTCTGTGTTACCCTGCTGGAATAACCACACGCCGCGCCCCGGGAACAAGAAGCACGACATTCTTTCATGAAAGAGGAAACGGAGTTAATTTTGTTCTGAAAAAATTCCAGCAAAAAAGAAAAACAAGAAACAGACACAATCATGAAGGCAATGAGAAGGAACTAAGAAATAAATTAACTTCACTGGCTAGAAAAAAAAAAAGTAAGCATGAAAAAGAAAACAGATGCTTCGTTTTCTATCCATTCCTCCGAAGTACCCTGCTGTTGGTAAATGAAAATCCCACCACAAAACTACAAAGAGCAATAGAAGTATTTGCAGTACCAATCGCTAACAAGAGAAAGCATTCTCTTCCATGGAGAGGGATGAAAGGCCAAATAAATAGAGAACTTCTGCAATCAAGATTACCATCCCCCAGATCAAGAGAGAGAAGTGCAGTATTAGACACAGACTGATCAAACACTCAGAGGCTTCAAAAGCAAAAGTGACAAAGTCTGGGCAAGACAGAAGGTTCCAGTCAAGACAGTGGGATTGTGGGATTGCCTTCACCTTCCAGACCGAGGGATCCTTGCTCTCCAGCTAGTCAGCAAATGCACAGGGCTGAGCTTTCATCATAAGGGGACTTGGGCAGGCCATCTGTGATCTCCCGAAACTGCAAACAGCCCACCTAATTCCCACCGGGGCAGGGATATCCCTCTTCAACATGCTAGAATGGATGTTGCTGCTAACAATGACAAGCAGGATTTGTAGGTCAGAACTCAGAAATGCTTACATGAAACATGCCTAAGTGAAAAATAGGATATGTCTGCTGCCTTCAACCACGTGAAGTCCACATGTACACTGTGTATAGTAAAAAGAGATGGAGTCACACATAGGGCTCTCATGCTTAGGGAAAGTGACCAGCACCTAATCAGGAGATAAAGCAGCACACTGACCTGCTGAATGCTCTGTACTGCAGAATTGGTCTCGTCGCCTACGCTGCCTGTGAATTCGGTCTCTTTCTCTGAGTATTCGCTGAAGGGGGCGTCCTCGGGCACCGGAGCACCCGCCTCCTCTTCTGGCTTCTGCTTTCTCTTGTGACTTCGCTTGGCAGCTTTCCCATGCTTCCCTTCGGCCAAATCCTCCTGCTCCAGAGTCAGCTCAGGCTGCAGGAAAATCAGTTTCAGCCAAGAACCAGGTTAGTCGGTCACGTCATGCAGCAGCCAGGACAGCCCCAGCACTGCCCTGGACATACTCTCGAATCAGTGGGGAGGCTCGTGGGCCACTGAGCTGCCACAGGAAACAGAGTGACCACAGCTGGGTCTTGTATTTCTTTTTTTTTTTTTTTT
>NW_012107474.1:4155067-4157984 GCF_000951045.1 Mandrillus leucophaeus | reverse complement strand
GGGGGGGGAGACTGTATCCTCCCTTTTTGTCCCCACACCAAAGGGGTGAGGTTTCAGTGGTGCTTCTGTTATTCCAAGGAAGACCACAACAGGGTAAGATACGGTAGAGTAAACCTGTTCTATGAGGAATCACCAAAAATGAGACATTTGTGCCTTACACATCGTGCTTTTCAGTTGAATCCATACACAAGTGCTTTCATTTGTTGGTTTTGCGATGAAGTGATGCCCTGCCCCTACCTTCCCTCCGATGGCCACACTGAACAGCGTTCTCAGCACACCCCGTGTGCCCACAGGGCCCCTCCCACCAGCTGAGTGCATCCTGCCCAAAAGTAAGTGACCTTCATTGCTCACACCCTGCTACAGCAGTTGCGTTTGTTCTTGTGATGACCTAATTAGACCATAAGAAAGACAATGGAAAACAAGTACAGAGGCAGCTGAACATGCGGGGAAGGCGTGATAAAGGGGAGGGGCTTAAAATTAGCAAGAGCCTGCCTGTAAGGATGCTTCACCCAAACAGCTTTGCAAACATCTTTAAATTTCTGATCAACTAAAGGAAGTTAAAAATGGAAAAGCAGACCATGCTTTGTGGATGTAACTCATTTAAAAAAGGAGAAGTGCATCGTTAAATTTACATTCCATGACTAGGTCTGGGCCCCCTTCGTGGAAAAGACGGCAAACAAAGGCTGGCCAGTAAGTGTTTTAAGTTAACAAATTCTGCAATGGTTTTGTAAGACTCCAGTGTAACTCTCATTGACACTGAGCACAGATCTATACTGTGACACTCGCAAAGGACCCTGAGCAAAAGCAACCAGACTGCTGTGGATGCACTCTCCACTCTCACCACCAGCACCTCTGTCATCAGTATCGTCACCATCAACATCGTCACCACAACCACCTCCATCACGATCATTGCCCTCATCACCACCAACATTGTCACCACCATCACTACCATCCCTATCACCATTACCATCTCCCCCACCATCACCAACACCATCAGCACCACCATAGCTCACAGAAGAGGAAAACCATAGATTGGAGTCACAAAATAGTATCAATCCTAAAAGATTCCGAATCTCTAAGTTATGCCTGTTTTAACTAGTCCAACAGTTAAACTATAACTAGTTTAACTTAACTAGTTAAGTTAGTCTGACTCCAATGAACACCTTCCTCCTCCTGAATCTCTGGCATCACCAATGGGGACAGGCTCGGGGGACCCCTGATGTCCCACTCTCAGCCAGGCCTCACTGCGGCAAACACACAGCTACACAAAGCCGACCCGAGTCCCCTTCCTTCCCCTCACACTGCTGTCTGGGGTTGTCTCTTCCATACCCTCTATTCTAGTAATCACTGCGTATCTACTTCTCATTTTTCTCTTTCCTACCCAGACTGTAAAGTCCAGGAGGGCAGGGATGGACTCTGGCTGGCCCATCACATCACTGGTAGGCATTTGAGTTACTGTAGGGAGAAACAACTGTGAGATGATCAAAAGGAATGACACAAAGAGAGCACAGGGTAAAAGGCTGGAGAAACAAATTGGTTCGAGAACAAAGACAAAACTCCCCCGCACCACCTTCTCTGGGTCTGGAAGGCTTTCCTCTTGAGTCACTTGGTTCTGTCTGGGTTGGGCTTGAGGGGAGTGGGGATGGGTAACACCGCCCGGCTGAAGGAACAGAGCACAGAAGGTGAACATGCAGTCAGGGCACCTTAGGAAGTGGTTTAATCCTGGCGAGAGGACTCTGCCCGACAGTGTTCATAGGAGATGCCTTTATCAGTAAGGCCTCTCCACCCAGCTATGCACATCAAAACTCCGGTGTGCAAAAGTGATGTGCACACTATCAATACGCTGAAGTCTATAAACCCACAGTCATGGACAGGAACCGCCCAAACGCCAGCCTTGCTCACGGGCTGCTGCCTGGGCTGTAGGGCCTGCCCTGTCCCTGGGGCACCAAGGTGGTCCTGGCGCTTCGGGTTCCTGCTCCCCCGACTCTGTCTAGGAAAAACACCAGCTGGCCACTACATGAAAAGGGAAGCAATGGAACTCTGGGGAATCCAAGCTCCCCGCTGAGCAGGGCACAGGGCAGAGTATGCAGGCACAGTCCCCTGGCTTCCTGGACCAGAGAGCAGGCTGAGTCCCTGCACCGCCCTGGGAGCCTGATCAGGCTGCAGAGGAACAGGAACACAGTGATGTCCCGGATCACCCCCAAACTAGGGAGCCAACGGACTGATGCCGCCTGAAGCAGACGGTGCTTTCCCAATTTCAAAAGGAAGCCACTTTCATTATAGGGGATTGGAAAATGTAGAAAAACGTGAAGACAAGAAATTACCCATAACTTCAAGAACACGAGAAAAATCACCGTGGGATGTTTTGCTTCCTTCTTCACCTGTCTCATTTATGTGAGTATTACACACAATGTGTGTGACGTATATTGTGTATATACACACATTATATATGTGCACAACATATACTGCTCTTTCACATATGTAATGAGCATTTCACAATTTTATTTCGGATCCGTGTAAGCATGTGTGTGCAGGCAAACACACTGCTAAACCATCACTAATTGAATCACATTGCTATTGCAGGATGTGGAGGGGTTGGAATAATCATTTATTAAACACTCGAGAAATACTGTGATGCTGCCTTCAACAAAAACATCCAACAGTGAGGGCAGCAACTCATGCCAGCCGGCCAGTGTGGTCACTCTGAATCTAAAACCTGACCCCTCGACAGGCAAAGGATACTGTCCTCCGCCGCTACCGTTTGTGTTTCTGCGATGCGCAGTGAGCTGAATGCCTTTCTGTGTGTTTTTCACTATGGCTGTTCTTCCTGCATGAGCTCCCTTCTCCGTGTACACCCTGAGTGCGCCTTGCGTGTTTCTCAGCCAGTGCATGTTATCGCTAATGTTAACAGGGTCTA
>NW_012107474.1:4149787-4152513 GCF_000951045.1 Mandrillus leucophaeus | reverse complement strand
AGTGTGGGCCTACGTCGTGGTCATGGTGGGACGTCCCTTCCTCCCTTCCCCCCATGCCTGTGACTTGCCAAGGGTAGAAATGGCCTGTGGGTTCTGGGGCTGAGGCTGGAGCTGCCACACGTCACTCAGCCGGACCCAACCCCCTTCATCAAGACTGCATTCTAAAGCGCTATTTCAGAACAAGAGGCATACATGTGATCTTAGATCTTCATCATTCTCTGAAATAAAAGCATTTTTGCTGACTAAAAATACAGTATTAACTAAAAATTTCTTTAAAAACTAAGTTCATCTAATCGATATGTTTAAGCTTATTTTGCTTAAATTGTTCTAATGATTGTTCCAATTTTTTTTGAGACAGAGTCTTGCTCTGTCACCCAGGCTGGAGTGCAGTGGCACAATCTCAGCTGACTGCAACCTCTGCCCCCTGGGTTCAAGCAATTCTCCTGCCTCAGCCTCCTGAGTAGCTGGGATTACAGGCATGCACTACCACATTTGGCTAAGTTTTGTATATTTAGTAGAGACAGGGTTTTTCTATGTTGGCCAGGCTAGTCTTGAACTCCTGACCTCAAGTGATGTGCCTGCCTTGGCCTCCCAAATTGCTAGGATTACAGGTGTGAGCCACTGTGCCCAGCCAATTGTTCTAATTTTTTTTTCTGGAAAACATCTGTTTTCCAAAGTGAGATATACCAGTATTCAACAAACTGAGGTCACAGAAACTACAGAAACGAGATGATCTAAAAGGTTCTGAGGGGAAGAGAAGCCAAGAAAACAGGTGACCCCAGCCACAGGCTTGCCCAGAGTTGCTCCCTCCCGGCCTGTCCAAGCCCCTCAGGTCCCTTCTGCAGGTGTCCACTTGCCCCAATGTTTCTGAGGCCCTGGAGCCCTGTGCCACTCACCTGGACAATACCAATGGAAGAGGCGTCGATTGTGGTGGTCTCCGGGAGGTGATCCAGGTCATCGATCCTCACCGCGAGCACCTACGAGGAGCACAGGGCGTGAGCTGGGGGTCAGGGTACTGCTGATGCAGGCGGGAACCCAGAAGCCACACATGCCTCGGGACCATCTGCACCACTCCTGCCCTTCCCTCCCAGGCATCCCCCACACTTCCCAGTCTCCTCTGTTCAGTTCTGACTTCGAAACTGTGTCCAGAAGCCCAGGGCTCATCCTCACCCCTTATTTCACGCTCCCGCAATGCTCTTGCCCCTGTATCATCTCACGTCCACTCCCCCGGGGGCGGGGGGGGGGAGACTGTATCCTCCCTTTTTGTCCCCACACCAAAGGGGTGAGGTTTCAGTGGTGCTTCTGTTATTCCAAGGAAGACCACAACAAGGTAAGATACGGTAGAGTAAACCTGTTCTATGAGGAATCACCAAAAATGAGACATTTGTGCCTTACACATCGTGCTTTTCAGTTGAATCCATACACAAGTGCTTTCATTTGTTGGTTTTGCGATGAAGTGATGCCCTGCCCCTACCTTCCCTCCGATGGCCACACTGAACAGCGTTCTCAGCACACCCCGTGTGCCCACAGGGCCCCTCCCACCAGCTGAGTGCATCCTGCCCAAAAGTAAGTGACCTTCATTGCTCACACCCTGCTACAGCAGTTGCGTTTGTTCTTGTGATGACCTAATTAGACCATAAGAAAGACAATGGAAAACAAGTACAGAGGCAGCTGAACATGCGGGGAAGGCGTGATAAAGGGGAGGGGCTTAAAATTAGCAAGAGCCTGCCTGTAAGGATGCTTCACCCAAACAGCTTTGCAAACATCTTTAAATTTCTGATCAACTAAAGGAAGTTAAAAATGGAAAAGCAGACCATGCTTTGTGGATGTAACTCATTTAAAAAAGGAGAAGTGCATCGTTAAATTTACATTCCATGACTAGGTCTGGGCCCCCTTCGTGGAAAAGACGGCAAACAAAGGCTGGCCAGTAAGTGTTTTAAGTTAACAAATTCTGCAATGGTTTTGTAAGACTCCAGTGTAACTCTCATTGACACTGAGCACAGATCTATACTGTGACACTCGCAAAGGACCCTGAGCAAAAGCAACCAGACTGCTGTGGATGCACTCTCCACTCTCACCACCAGCACCTCTGTCATCAGTATCGTCACCATCAACATCGTCACCACAACCACCTCCATCACGATCATTGCCCTCATCACCACCAACATTGTCACCACCATCACTACCATCCCTATCACCATTACCATCTCCCCCACCATCACCAACACCATCAGCACCACCATAGCTCACAGAAGAGGAAAACCATAGATTGGAGTCACAAAATAGTATCAATCCTAAAAGATTCCGAATCTCTAAGTTATGCCTGTTTTAACTAGTCCAACAGTTAAACTATAACTAGTTTAACTTAACTAGTTAAGTTAGTCTGACTCCAATGAACACCTTCCTCCTCCTGAATCTCTGGCATCACCAATGGGGACAGGCTCGGGGGACCCCTGATGTCCCACTCTCAGCCAGGCCTCACTGCGGCAAACACACAGCTACACAAAGCCGACCCGAGTCCCCTTCCTTCCCCTCACACTGCTGTCTGGGGTTGTCTCTTCCATACCCTCTATTCTAGTAATCACTGCGTATCTACTTCTCATTTTTCTCTTTCCTACCCAGACTGTAAAGTCCAGGAGGGCAGGGATGGACTCTGGCTGGCCCATCACATCACTGGTAGGCATTTGAGTTACTGTAGGGAGAAACAACTGTGAGATGATCAAAAG
>NW_012107474.1:4135325-4148407 GCF_000951045.1 Mandrillus leucophaeus | reverse complement strand
TCTTCCTGCATGAGCTCCCTTCTCCGTGTACACCCTGAGTGCGCCTTGCGTGTTTCTCAGCCAGTGCATGTTATCGCTAATGTTAACAGGGTCTATCTGCCTAAGACCGTCACGGCCTATACAGATTTATTATTTTTTTTTGAGACAGAGTCTCACTCTGTCACCCAGGCTGGAGTGCAGTGGTGCAATCTCAGCAGCTCACTGCAACCTCCGCCTCCCAGGTTGAAGCAATTCTCCTGCCTCAGCCTCGCGAGTAGCTGGGACTACAGGCTCCGGCCACCATGCCCAGCTAATTTTTGTATTTTTAGTAGAGACGGGGTTTCACTATGTTGGCCAGGCTGGTCTCGATCTCTTGACCTCATGATTCACTTGCCTTGGCCTCCCAAAGTGCTGGGATTACAGGCGTGAGCCACTGCACCCAGTCCAGATTTTTCATTTTTCCTTTGGCCCGTATTTGTTCTGAGTGCTTATGGAGTCAAACCTGTGTTCACAACTCCTTTTGCTGCTTTTACGCTGAGAGTCTACTCCTTTCTGTGACCTGACAACCAAGTTTTCCCCTGGTTTGGTTTTTCAGGGTACTCCTTCTTAAAGCACATTTAATTATGGAACATCCCGGCCCTTCCTGTGGAGCAGGCTTTCAGGGCAGTTGGGCTCTGCCTGCATCTGTACAATTCCCCCTCCCCATCCTCAGTGTCATACTCGGCCCCAACACCACATGGGGCCCCCATTTTGCATATTTAGTTCCGTGAGTGGGAAGAACTGGGGGAGTGGCAGGGCTGTGCTTCCATCTTACCATAATTTCAGGGAGGATGTAATTTATAACCTTAGCAAAGGTCCGCCTGAGGCTCTCCTAACCTCTCCCAGGCACTCACTAAGCGCCTCCTATGTGGTGGCAGACAGTGTCAGTCACAGAGGCACCTAAGACTCAGGCCCCGCCTCCAGTACTTGGGGTCTGCAGAGGGAGGTGGGCCATGTGCCAGCGTGGGGGTGTCTGGTGCATGGCCCACTGGCGGGGCACGGAGGGGGCACAGCCACCAGCTTACCTCGGGGTGCTTGCGCCGCATGTGTCTGCTCATGGAGGCCCTGGTGGACACCTTCGTCCCGCACAGCTGGCAGCTCTGCGCCTCCACCTTGTCGTGTGTGAGCTGAACGTGCTTCTGCAGCATGTATTCGGTCACGTACTTCTTGTCGCACACGGAGCACGTCCACTGCTTGCCCACTTTTCACACACACACAGACACACATGCACGTAGAAAGGAAGACACAGGTCACCAGTGCAGCCATCCCAATGACCCTGGCCTGCTGCACGAGGCAAGAAGCCTGTCACGCCCTGCCCATCCTGAGAGAGCCGGTGCTGGTCCCCGAGCACACGTGAGCTCAGAGCCTCTGTCCCTTGGGGAGCACTGCCGGCAGCAGCTGCATCACTGCACCAATATGAGAAAATTCAAGAAGCGATACTTGACAGCTGTGGTGGGCTGATCTTTAGAGGCCAAGGGGCCACCGTGAAGCCAAGACACCACTAAATGTTCTGGAACCATCTAGATAAGTTGTTTCCACCCCCGCAGGCACTCAGACAGCCCCGGCAGCCTGCCGCATGCAGCCCCGAAGGCTCCTTCAGGCTGTGCCTGCTTACCTGTGTGGATAAGCTTGTGGGTCTCCATCGTGTTCCTCTCGCTGAATGTCTTCCCACACAATTCACACATGAAATCTTTAATCCCTGCAGAGAATGGTGCACATAACTTCTTATGTTTAAGAGTGTTATAAGTCCACATCAGTCTTCTCCCTGACATGTCCTAGGAACTGCAGAACCTTCAGGAGAAGGTGAATTGCAAGAAAACAGTAGACAATGAACGCTCATCTCCAGCCTCAGCCGGCAAAGTGTGGCTTGGAAAGTTTATGCTTCCATGGTGACATTTCATATCAAAAAAATCATGAAATGTGGGAAAGGCTGTCTGAGAACACAGAGAGCGGAACCCACAGAGAAAAACGATGGGAATTTCTTTAAAGCATTAATGTATCCACACCTCCCTTAGTCCAGGAAGCTCTTAGGCAGCACGTGATACAACGAGAGAGGAAACAGCAACTGAAATCAGGACCAATGGCAAGGAGGGCACAGATGGGCCAAGCATAAGAGAGAACAGAACTGCCGTGCTCAGACAAAATAAATGTGATTCTTCAAAACTTGACTAATTCAAATGAGAGCTGATGTTGGGCACGGTGGCTCATGCCTGTGATCCCAGCACTTTGGGAGGCCAGAGGAAGATTGCTTGAGTCCAGGAGTTCAAGAGCAGCCTGGGCAACATGGCGAGACCCCGTCTCTACAAAACTAAAATAATGAGCTGGGTATGGTGGTGTGTGCCATGCAAGGGATGCCTTGCTCTCTTCTGGGTGCACTATGGCTTGGCCATTGCCCTACTGAGGCTACAGATCTGACCTTCCGGCACCTTCCCTAACACAAAAGATGACAAGCAACCTTGCATGCACATCCCTGGCCCTTGTCTGGTCGCTATTTCTTATGCACATTCCTGTGGGAGAAACAGCTGAATGGGAGGGACATTTAAGGACTGACCAGTCTCCCAATGCCTGAGGTGAGCTGTGCAGCATGCACTGCGGTTGAGAAGGCGGGGGGGGAGGGGGGACCTTTTGAGACACATGGCCGCTCACCATGGCCCCAGGAAGCTCCCTTGGGGAACCAGGCACTCACTGGGAGTCACAAAGAGGCAGGGTCTCGAGGTGTGTCTCTTCCCCCACGGGCCCACCTGGCTTCCCTATGCAGTGAGTGCCGTGGCTGGTGCGGCCCAGGCCTCGGACTCACCCGTGTGCCGTTTGCAGTGCTTCAGCATGTTGACCTTCTGCGCGAACCTGCGGTGACACTCTTTGCACTCGTACTCCTTGATGCCCTTGTGCAGCTTCATGTGGTGGCGCAGTGCGTGCTTGGTCTTCATACCTTCGAGGACACAGCGAGTCAGAGGCAGCCACACCCCCATGCAGCCCACCTGGGGGCCCATGCCCGAGACCTTGGGGCAGGCACAGACATCGGCAGTACCGGTGAGGGCGTGGGCCGGCCCCCGAGGGTCCCGGTCAGTCCACTAGCAGTGAGACCTGGGAAGTGACTGTGCCCAGAGGCCAGGAGAGACTGTGACATCAGGTGCACTCACTCCTGCCAGGGCCTGGCCGAGCCCCGAAAAGGCGAGCAACACCAGGGGCTATGGGTAAACTTCCCTGCGTGCCAGTGGCAACCTAGCAGGAGAATTTGGTGAGATAGATTTATATAAGTATGACTAAGGGTTTCCTTCAACCTTGACAATATGAGTGATGATTAGGATTCAGACACTAGATGGTTTCAAAAGTGGTTTTCAGTCTACCTTTAAGAAGCCAATCTAAGAAGGTGAAATACTCCAAAGCCTCACTTATGCAGCCAGTGAAGAGAGGATGGCCCTGGCATAGGGGCTGAGTCAGAGGGCGCAGGGGGCTGGCAGGGACAGTACTGTACAAAGCCCTCCACAGGGACATGGGCAAGGGAGGCCTGGTACACCTGCCCGGGAGGCTGACACGCACCAGGGCACAGGGAGACCCAGCCCAGAGGCAGCCTCCCCCACCCCAAGGAGGAGCCTTCACTGTGCCTGCCCAGGGCAGTGGGCAGCCTGCATTCCCAGGCCACCATGTTCCCTCCACATCTGGGGAAGAACTACCGAGCCTGAACACAGCTCTGTTGTAAGCTGGTGAATGGTTCTCCAATTCCACCCTCACCAGATGCAGGGGTGACGGTCCACCAGCTCCTGCGAGGCCAGGCCAGAAGACCTCCCTGGCTAAGAGAAAACTGTGTGGCTGGGCCAGCAGGGGGAGCAAACGCCCCGCGATGAAGCCACGCCACCAGCACACACAGCTGCAGGGCTCCTGCCCTCGGGTGGGGACGGCACCTGCAGGCCTATTACCAATGACCGCAGAGTGATTGCACCTGGAAAAGTTACTTTTCATCTTTCTGATTAAAAAAAGAGGAGTGCCGGTCATTGCTGACACACCCAGACCCCAGCACCTTCCTCTTCCTGCTTCTGAAATGAACATATTCCAAATTTCAGAACTAATACACAGTCATAGAAAAACCAGAAATACAGAAGAGATGGCATCTCCACCTTCTGACCTCCCCACCACAGCCAGCGTTGGTGACAGTAACGTTTTTCCTTCCATTTAACAATCTGCCAACAGTTTCAAAATAAACACAAGTGCCACACAGAGAGTGAAGCTTGCTCTACTGGGATTGTGATTCAATCTGTTTACAAATTACCATGGGGAAAACTGACGTTTTTTAAATACTTAAAATTTCCAAACCCAAACAAGGCATGCCTTTTGTATAGCTTTCAACACCTGGTGTCATATTCTCACCGGCCACACTAAGTTCTTGCGGATCATTCCTGAGTATTTCAAGGCCCATGATGTGATTCTGAACATGTTTTCCTCCACACATGCAGAAAACCTACTGGCTGGGCCCCCGCCCTTGCTTGCTGGTGACAGGCTCTCACGACTTCTAACAGCCTCCCACCTGGTCCCCAACACTTAAGTCCCTGGTCAGGGCTAGAGCTTCATGGAGAAAAAAATGTAAATAATATGCGACACTGTTTCTAGGAACACTAATAATGACTATAAAAAGACAACCAGAAACTATAAATAAAGGGTCTGGTTATATGAATCCACATGGTGGAATCGTACCAAGGGTTTGAAAAATAAAATCAGGTAATATTTACATGTTCTGATATAAAAAGATCTCCAAGATGTATTTTCAAGTTAAAAAAAAAAAAAAAAGCAAAGTATCAAATAAGCACAAGCATGTGCTAGTATGTACTAGCAACTGTTACATGACAACAAGATAATACTGAAATTTGGTATTATGTAAAATAAATCTGGCAACTAATGTATTAATGCCAGCATCTTATTTCAACTATTCAGAATTCATTTTAAAAAACCATGCAACTAAATAACACATTTCAAACACTAAAATCTCTACATCATTATAAAATGTGGCTTTATCCCACACCCCTCACCTCCCAGGGCACCTGGTGGCATTTGGGGACCTGCAGGGGACCCAAGTGTGGCTCCTCTCTGCCTAAGAGGCCTGGCCCTGAATAAGCCCTCACCTCTGGCCCTCCTGTCTCTACACGCTACTCAGGACCCCTCCAGCCAGGCTCACCACAGTGTGTTAAACATTTTATTTCTTGGGGCATTGGGGAGGAAAGGGAAGCAGAGGTGGTGAAAGGAGCTGGGAGCTTAAGGCAGACGGGGACAAAGAGCAAGCCAGCCTCTCCCTAAGGCAGGCAGACACTGCTACCAACATTCCGTTCAGAGAAACCACCTCAGTGGCTCTGCGAGGACTGGCTGGGATGTGAGGGGAGAGTAACACCACCACCTTCTAGAGCCGTCTGTATTGTTTTAAAAATACGTCTTGGTGAGGTGCATGCGCTGCTTTTTACCACCCACGTGCCGTCCTTGCGCAAAGTTACCCTGGAGGAGGGGCAAGAGCCTGCGCTGGCCTCTGAGGCGAGGAACCGAGGGCCAGGAAGTGGGGAAAGGAAATATCCCGCTTCTGGCCTTTCCTGCAGGCAGTTCTTTTAGGCTTTGACATGCAGCGTTATTCTACCGGGGCTTACAGGGGTCATCCGGTGAGTGCAGTTCATCGGGCTCCTGTGTTTCCTTCACACTGTCACCATGACAGCATGGGCAGGGTCGTCTGACACAGCCCAAGACAGACCTGCTGCTCCAAAACTTTTAGGAAGTTGTTTTTCAAAACAAACAGGAATGGGTTACAATTATGACATGCACTGGAATTATATTTCTATTTTGCTTACTAATTTGAGACATTTTATTTACTAGGTTTGTTATTAATGAATGTTCTGTCATTACAATGAAGATTCCTCGGCCGTGGTGAATTCCTCTCTCACCACACAGCCAATTCTAGTCTGCGTAGTGAATACGCTAAGGGTTTTGCATCTACTTTCTGACCCTGTGGTGGTTTTGAGAATCATTCTGTACTTTAAACAATTAGATCCTGCATTGTTTTCCTACTTTTAAAATGATTTGTTTCTGCCTTTAAATTTATCACATCTTTCTGCTTTCTGGACTACTTGATTTTTCTTGCAGATTACTGATTTAAATCCTGCCTCGAGTCCTTCTTTCCTTTTAAGTGAGTGACTGAAGCCTATGGGCTTCCAGGGCCACACTCTGGCAATGCCTCTCACACTATGGTCGATGTGCCAGTTCTCAGTCATGTCCCCTTCCAGAGTCCTGCAGCTGGGCGGCCTGGCTGAGCCTGGCCCGTGGCCCCCGCACCTGCACCCACCTTTCCCACACTCAGCGCACAGGTACTCGCGGACGTTGTCATGCACACGCATGTGCTCCTTCAGCATGTCCTTCCTGGCGAAGGACTTCCCACACTGCTCGCAGGCGTGGCTCTTCACACCTGAGAACACAGGCAATCCGCAACTCAGAGCCGAGGAGCTCTGATCTGCGGTGGCCGCAAAAAGGACGTACCAAGGAGAGGGGCCCAGCCTCCCCCACAGCTGGAAGTGCAGTGACAGGGATGGGGTCGCCTCTTCAGCAGCCTCCCCAGAGCCCTCCCGGGGGTGCTATGGCTGGAGTAGATCCCTGAGGACCTGCAGGGGTAAGGGGGCAGGGGGCACTGGGCTCTGAGTGCAGGGCTGATAAGGACGGGAAAAGATGGAGAAACAGAGGAAGGCACGGGGGAGGCAAGGTGCGACGGCTCTGTGTGTAGAATATGTGGGATGTAGGATGTGGGGCCCCACATCCTGACAGACACGCACCTGTGTGGATGAGTTTGTGGCGCTCCAGGTTCCCTATGCTGTTGAAGATCCGTCCACAGATCTCGCAGGGGTGGATGTACCTGAAACCAGAGACAAGCTCAGGATGGCTGCACAGCCTTGGGGCTCCATGGCAGCGAGGGCGCTCTCCCCAGCACCTTCCTCCGCAAAGATGAGGCAACAAGGTGCCACGGGGATGATAAAAGCAGCAAATATTTGAGCCTCTGCCACGGGTTGAATCTTAACCCCCCCAATTCCTACATCGAAGTCTTAACCCTGGCACTTCAGAATGTGACTATGTTTGGAGATGGGGTCTTTGCTGAGGTGATTACATGGAAAAGAGGCCATCAGGGTGGTCCCTGACCAATCTGACCAGTGTCCTTATAAGAAGATGAGATTGGGCACAGACATGCAGAGTGGGACGGCCCTATGAGGACACAGGGAGAGGAAGGCATTTACAGGCCAAGGAGAGAAGTGTCAGAGGTGGCGGCCCTGCTGCCACCATGACCCCTGAGCTCCCGCCTCCAGGACTGAAGATGGTAAGTGTCTGTTTTTAGGCTGTGCCGGCTGTGGTTCTTCGTTAGCACCCCTGGACGGGACTGTTTAGTCACTCACTCAGCAGACTGCTTGGGTTATGGGCTGTATGTCAGATGTGGCCTGGCATTAATGAAACCTAATTGCTGCAGGAAAAAGCATTTTGGGTCATTCTGTAGGCAGGGCAGGAACCCTGCTATTTTCCTGTAACATGGCCAGCTGGTGCCAGGAGACTATGTGGAAGCACAGGATAAACCCTGGCCCTGCTGCCCCTCGGCCCTGCCGCCCCTCGGCCCTGCTGCCCCCAGCCCTGCTGCCCCCTAGCCCTGGCACCCAGAGGATATCACTTGTTCGAAGCTACAAATGGCTCCTTAAAACGTGTGTCTCTTTGCAAGGAAGCATGTCCCCTCCCTCCTGGCACAACCCAGGAGCCCCCAACCAGGCCTCACTTTTGCACGTTGGGGTCCGGCAGGTTTTCGCGGTGGATGACCATGTGGGCGTGGTAGGTGGCCTTCAGCGCAAAGCGGCGGTTGCAGATGCTGCAGCCGTAGCCCTTCTCCTTGTGCACCTCCATGATGTGCTTCAGGTACTCCTTCCCCCGGCCAAAGGTGAGCTGCAGGCCGGGTGGACGGGGCACTGCTGACACCCGCATGAGCTCCCTGGTCCTCTTAGCTAATGAGGTTGTGTCCACAAACCAGGGCACCCGACACGCCCTGAGGACCCACGGCTCATGCCAGGGCAGAAGGGACTCTCAGAGGCTTGATGGGGAACTTTTCTGAAGCCATAAGGCCTTATGCCCAAAACTCAGCACGGTTCTCCTCGGAAACAAACCACTCTCCTTTTTGACGAGCCCCTTCCATGCACGGGGGAGGCCTTGTGAGGGCTTCAGGCCTGAGCGGGGAGGAGGAGGGGGAGGAGAAAGGGAGAGGGGAGAGGTGCCCCAGCCTGCAGCCACTACAGCCACCTTCTAGGAGTCTGACCCCCACACTTCGTGTGTGTGCCTGAACCGTGTCACAAGGCAAGTTCCTGGAGTGTGCCTGTGAGACCCACATAGGCCATCCCTGAGCACCGAGGTGGCATGGGCTGGCCTTCCCACGCACAGGTGATGGACAGGCACCCAGTCTGCAGTAGGACCACTGGCCTGAGCCTTTGGGGAGGGAGGGCTGCTTCCAAGATCCACAAAGGCACCTGCTGTGTGGGGCCTGCAGCCTTGAAACTACCACGTTCCTTTCCAGACCACCCAGGCGCTGCGGGGCAGACCTGCCATACCTGGCACCGCTTGCAGCTGTACTTGTGAGGCTCTGAGTCCGCGCTCTCGTCAGAATTGTCGTCGTTTTCTTCTGAGGAGATCCCGATCTTACCGATAAACTCCTCCCTCTGGTGGTCATCCATCAAAGCGATGTCCTGGAAAACAGCCAACACTTCCGGTTTCTAACAGTGCAGCAGATGCTTCACTCAGTTACCTATACCCCAGGGACAAGCAATCATTTCCCCAGATGCAGAAGAAATACCTCTGTGATGCCCATGACGGCCCTAACGAGCCACACTTATGCCCCAGTCCATCCCAGCTTGTCCCCAGGGGTCCCCACCTAAACACCAGAGCCGCCCTCGCTCTCCACGCCACCCGTGGCTACCTCTCACATGCGCCCAGCATGATCTCAATCTGCGCCCAGGGCCAGGCACTGCTGGGGAGTCCCCTGAGTGGGTCTCCCATACCACCCGTTACTTCTTCAGTTCTTGATCAGTGCTTCTCCCACCCTTCACACCCCAAGTCCTCCCTGCTCCCAGAGCTTCCGCTCTGTTCCTCCCTTTCCTCAAAAGCGGGGAGGGATGCAAATGCCAGGTCCAGGATGGGAAGCAGCCACGGCGGGGAAGCTGGGCCTGGCAGCTGGGCCACAGGAAGTGAGGCCAACGCAGTCACAGAATTCATTTTGGAGAGATGAAATGTGGCTAGTTGTCAACTATTTGGGGACGCTACTATAGTCTGAATACTTGAACCCTCCCAAATTCCCATGTTGAATCCTAACCCACCAGGAAATGGTATCAGGAAGCAGGGCCTCTGGGAAGTCATTAGGTCATGAGGCTGGAGCCCTCAAGAATGGGATTTGGGGTGGGGCATGGTGGCTTATGCCTGTAATCGCAGCAGTTTGAGAGGCTGAGACAGGCGGATCACCTGAGCTCAGGAGTTCAAGACCAGCCTGGCCAACATGGTGAAACCCTGTCTCTACTAAAACTACAAAAATTAGCTGGGCATTATGGCGGGTGCTTGTAGTCCCAGCTACTTGGGAGGCTGAGGCGGGAGACTTGCTTGAACCCAGGAGGTGGAGGATGCAGTGAGATCTTGCCATTGTACTCCAGCCTGGGTGACGGAGTGAGACTGCGTCTCAAAAAACAAACAGAGTGGGATTCAGGCCCTTATAGAAGAGATCCCTACCCTTCTACCATGTGAGGACACAGAAGGTGCCATCTATGAACCAGGAAGTGAGCCTCGCCAGACACTGAATCTACGGGGGCCTTGACGTCCAGCCTCCAGAACCGCGAGCAGCACATGTCTGCCCAGAAGCTGGCCCGCCTGCAGAATTCTGCTATGGAAGCCTGAGCTGACTGTGACAGACACTGGCCCGGGGGCCTGCCATGAGCATGCCTGGGTGAGGGCAGCACGCGATCGACACCTTGAAGTGGACGTGGATGTGGTCCCTGAGCACGTCCACGCGGAAGAACTTGCGCCCGCAGATCTCACAGGTGTACTTCTTGTCGCCGTGGGTAAGCAGGTGCTTATTCATATTGCTCCGGCAGGAGAACACCTGTGGGCAGAGGAGCCGCATGGTGAGGGGCTGCGGCGTCTCATGATGGGCAGGAGCCTCTCCACCAGGCTCCTCCAGGGAAACCACAACCCGGGACAGAAGCACAACACTGTGCTCCAGGCATTGGTCTCAACAGTTCCTCAGTGTGCGAGAGATACAAATAATCACTGATGCCAGGATAAGGGTTACACACTGAATTATGTAAACAGGTGCTTATGTTACAATAGAAAATTGACCATTTGCTAGTCTTTATTATAAACGTTAGTTCAGCTCCATTTTTTTAGCTCATGTAAATATTCCCCTAGGGTGGACTATCAAGGAACCAGTAAGTCACAGAAATACCTGCAATTTTCTGAAAGTAGATATCAAAGAAGAAAGCTAGTTACCCCATTGGCTTTTATACCATGTTTCATGCACATTCACAATGTCCCTGATTTCTTGCTCTGGCATGACGGGTATGGAGATGCACCCATTCATCCAATACCCATCCCAGGGGGTCACCTCTGTGACCAGGGCTGGGCTGGGCACTGGGAATACCGTGGTCCACATGACAGATGTGGCCCCACTGGCACAGAGCAGTGGACAAGGCTGGCGGCTGAGACCACTGCGAGGGCCCTAGAAACCTCAGCACCCCACAAGGCTCTGCGGGCCTCTATCTGGATAGCCATTCCCAGTGGCCAAGTAACCCGGGGTGTGACCTCCTAGAGCTCACCTGATGCCCACATTCTCAAGAAAAGAACGCAATAGATAAATGAAAAGGAATGAGTGATTCGCTAGGGAGAAGATGCCGGCATCTCCAGGCAACATCTCCTTCCAAGATGTGCAGATGACTTAAGGGCTGACAGCACTGTGCCCCATCCCAGGGACACTAGGTGGGGCAATGCGACAGGGTGAAAGGTGAGCAGGAGAGGACAGAGTCTGCAGGTGTCATGGTCTTTACAGACAGACTGGGCTGAAGACGAGAAATAACTGGAAACAAAAATAATTCAGTCATCCAAACTACAGGCTATTTCACTACGTACCTCAACCCTCAGTGGGTATTCAATAAACACTGCACAGAATAAAAACGTGTTTGGATGTCAGGCACCGAGCTGGTTTTGCACATACGATCTCTCAACAGCATGGAAGGCACTTGGGGCCAGTACCCCCCAAGGGGCAGAGGTCAGTGGGCAGAAAGACCAGGGACGGGGAACAAGGGGCACAGGCTTCGCCCACCTGTGGCCTGTGCACAGCTGGCCCAGCTCGCAAAGGTGCTCCAACTCACCTGCTCTACCCCAGCCCTGCCCCTCCAGCCCGCAGTCCGGAGCGTCACCTGGACCCCCAGCCACACCGACCTGCTCACTCATTTGCTCAGGCTCGCTCTGTGGTTTGAAAAAAATCAGGAAACTTCATATAAAAACTGAGATTTCTGTTTTCTCTTTAAAAGGTCAAAAGCTCAGTGATGGTACTGCATGCTGGAAGGCAGGACAGCGGGACGGTGACTGGGCTTCCTGCGGGGGCCTGTGCTCCCAGCTGCTGAAACGCTGGAGGAGCATCGCTCTGGGGCTCATGTGAGCCGTTTGTGGCTGAGGCATCCTCCAATCAGCGGCTCCGAAAGCCACCTGAGCGACATGCTGGAGCTGCTGGGCCCAGAGCCCACTTGGGAGCCGCTCAGAACCGTTACTCTGCAGCATGAGCTTTGCATCCTGTTACAGACAGTTCCTAGGCCTCTGAGCACAGATGCCATCTTATAGTCGCCTGAGTGAAAGCTAAGTAACGAAGAAGTGATGTCACCTCCAGTCACAACCAAGGTGCTTATGCACAGAACTTGGGGCCATGGCAGCCTGACAGCTGTGAGTGCCACGGTGTGGGCCCTGGGCTCTCCCGGGAGGGGCAGCGTGTTTGCTGGATGTTTAGGATCCTGCATCTCCACCCAGCAGCCAGGTGTGGGAATCCCTTGCTAGTGCCAGGATGGTCCCCTCACTGCGCAGCCCTCGGATGGATGTGCTCCCGTGGATGACATCACCCTTTCCTCACTTGGGCAGCGCCGGGCATCCACTGAACGTGCCTGGGACACCTGCCATGGGATCGGTCACGCTCTAACTTACAGAACGCCAGCCATCCACTGCACAGAGGAGACCGGCGTGACAGGCAAAATAAAGCCACTGGATCTCCCTGCATCCTCATTCATTGTGCCCCAGTCCTGACCACAAGGTCACTGTCTGAACGATGCTATACAAGAGGGCGGAAGCCAGGGAGTAGCTCAGGTGGAAAATCATGGCAAAGAGGAAAAGAGGCTGTCCAGGAAGAACCCTTCTTTCTCAGCCCACTCACTGGAAACCCATCTTAGGTGCCAAAGAAATCCAAATGGCAAGTGTTTAAAATGGGTCGACACCAGTTTAAGACAACCTGAGCACCCATCGTTACCCCCCAAATCTTCCCTGCAATACTGTGTAAGTACAGCTCATAGAGTCTTAACTGAAGAAGATGATGTGCTTTCCATCTCAGCTTCCGATGCGGACCGCGAGCGTTACCTTGCCACACACCGGGCACCCGGAAGGCTCCTTCTTGTAGCGGACCAGGTTCTCCCCGCCGGCCTCCAGGTCCTCTCGCTTCACCCGCCGCACTCCTGAAATTGCCAACCCCACCAGCAAGACAGTGAATACACTCAGAACACACGAAGGTCCATCAGATCCCACTTCAGCCAGTGTCCTTTCCAGTGCATGGGAGGACAGGGCTGTCCACAGTGGGGACAGAAGCCTGGCGGTGTAAGTAACACCACCTGCACACTGTTTGGCATCAGCACGAACCGCCATTCCTGAAGCAGCCCCAGGGAAGGAAGGGAGATGGCACAACGTACATAGCAGCTGCAGACACAGTTCTCGCATTGGAAACATTTGGAAATATAAGCGCATCGAGTGCTAAATTTTCTTAAGTGGCAGAGCAATGATGAGCT
>NW_012107474.1:4125830-4129710 GCF_000951045.1 Mandrillus leucophaeus | reverse complement strand
ACAGAATAAAAACGTGTTTGGATGTCAGGCACCGAGCTGGTTTTGCACATACGATCTCTCAACAGCATGGAAGGCACTTGGGGCCAGTACCCCCCCAGGGGCAGAGGTCAGTGGGCAGAAAGACCAGGGACGGGGAACAAGGGGCACAGGCTTCGCCCACCTGTGGCCTGTGCACAGCTGGCCCAGCTCGCAAAGGTGCTCCAACTCACCTGCTCTACCCCAGCCCTGCCCCTCCAGCCCGCAGTCCGGAGCGTCACCTGGACCCCCAGCCACACCGACCTGCTCACTCATTTGCTCAGGCTCGCTCTGTGGTTTGAAAAAAATCAGGAAACTTCATATAAAAACTGAGATTTCCGTTTTCTCTTTAAAAGGTCAAAAGCTCAGTAATGGTACTGCATGCTGGAAGGCAGGACAGCGGGACGGTGACTGGGCTTCCTGCGGGGGCCTGTGCTCCCAGCTGCTGAAACGCTGGAGGAGCATCGCTCTGGGGCTCATGTGAGCCGTTTGTGGCTGAGGCATCCTCCAATCAGCGGCTCCGAAAGCCACCTGAGCGACATGCTGGAGCTGCTGGGCCCAGAGCCCACTTGGGAGCCGCTCAGAACCGTTACTCTGCAGCATGAGCTTTGCATCCTGTTACAGACAGTTCCTAGGCCTCTGAGCACAGATGCCATCTTATAGTCGCCTGAGTGAAAGCTAAGTAACGAAGAAGTGATGTCACCTCCAGTCACAACCAAGGTGCTTATGCACAGAACTTGGGGCCATGGCAGCCTGACAGCTGTGAGTGCCACGGTGTGGGCCCTGGGCTCTCCCGGGAGGGGCAGCGTGTTTGCTGGATGTTTAGGATCCTGCATCTCCACCCAGCAGCCAGGTGTGGGAATCCCTTGCTAGTGCCAGGATGGTCCCCTCACTGCGCAGCCCTCGGATGGATGTGCTCCCGTGGATGACATCACCCTTTCCTCACTTGGGCAGCGCCGGGCATCCACTGAACGTGCCTGGGACACCTGCCATGGGATCGGTCACGCTCTAACTTACAGAACGCCAGCCATCCACTGCACAGAGGAGACCGGCGTGACAGGCAAAATAAAGCCACTGGATCTCCCTGCATCCTCATTCATTGTGCCCCAGTCCTGACCACAAGGTCACTGTCTGAACGATGCTATACAAGAGGGCGGAAGCCAGGGAGTAGCTCAGGTGGAAAATCATGGCAAAGAGGAAAAGAGGCTGTCCAGGAAGAACCCTTCTTTCTCAGCCCACTCACTGGAAACCCATCTTAGGTGCCAAAGAAATCCAAATGGCAAGTGTTTAAAATGGGTCGACACCAGTTTAAGACAACCTGAGCACCCATCGTTACCCCCCAAATCTTCCCTGCAATACTGTGTAAGTACAGCTCATAGAGTCTTAACTGAAGAAGATGATGTGCTTTCCATCTCAGCTTCCGATGCGGACCGCGAGCGTTACCTTGCCACACACCGGGCACCCGGAAGGCTCCTTCTTGTAGCGGACCAGGTTCTCCCCGCCGGCCTCCAGGTCCTCTCGCTTCACCCGCCGCACTCCTGAAATTGCCAACCCCACCAGCAAGACAGTGAATACACTCAGAACACACGAAGGTCCATCAGATCCCACTTCAGCCAGTGTCCTTTCCAGTGCATGGGAGGACAGGGCTGTCCACAGTGGGGACAGAAGCCTGGCGGTGTAAGTAACACCACCTGCACACTGTTTGGCATCAGCACGAACCGCCATTCCTGAAGCAGCCCCAGGGAAGGAAGGGAGATGGCACAACGTACATAGCAGCTGCAGACACAGTTCTCGCATTGGAAACATTTGGAAATATAAGCGCATCGAGTGCTAAATTTTCTTAAGTGGCAGAGCAATGATGAGCTCCTATGGAAGAAGGCATTTCCACTCCATCGAAAGGCTCAAAGCCAATTTACGGTCTTATAGATGGCAAAATAGGCAGGCATTTTTTATTTAAAAGACACCAATATTCATCTCTCGCAAATTAATGTCAAACCAACATCAGGCTGGTAAATAAAACCTTTCTGGTTTTGAGGCATATTGTTCCAAATTGGAATGAAGACAGATTTTTTTTTTTTTTTGAGACTGTCGCGCTGTCGCCCAGGCTGGAGTGCAGTGGCCGGATCTCAGCTCACTACTAGCTCTGCCTCCCGGGTTTACGCCATTCTCCTGCCTCAGCCTCCCGAGTAGCTGGGACTATAGGCGCCCGCCACCTCGCCTGGCTAGTTTTTTGTATTTTTTAGTAGAGACGGGGTTTCACTGTGTTAGCCAGGATGGTCTCGATCTCCTGACCTCGTGATCCGCCCGTCTCGGCCTCGCAAAGTTCTGGGATTACAGGCTTGAGCCACTGCGCCCGGCCCAGATTTTTAAATGTTCATGCAAAACAGGTAAGTTTTGACCAAAAGAGAGAAGCCCACTTCTCAGGATTTCTACACTGCCGACCCATTCTGGGAGCATTCCTGCCTGGCCAGGTGTAAATGCAGAACCGGACTTAAAAATGCTCAGCAAGCTGGACGTTGGACAAATGGACCATTCTCCAAAGGCTCCCAGCATGACAGACACAGGAGTCTGAGGAGCAGCTTACACCAAGCTCCGATATGAGGGACAAATCCATAAAAGTCACAAAAGCATGAGTTTACTCCCACATAAGATGACCCGAGTTACGTTAAATGGTACAATGCAACCCAGCCACACTGCATCCCTGGAAACAGTTGACTTCTGGCAGCATCCATAGCTACCGGCATTCACGGGCGCTTGCTATGTGTGGGGTGCTGTGTGAGAAGTTTCAAGAACAGGGTCTGGTTCAACCGTCACAGCAACCCTAGGGGTTCAGGTCTGAGTACGGTCTCCCCTGCGTAGGTGAGAAAACTGAGGCACACTAGCTTGCTAAAGTCTACCCAGTCACTAAGTGGAGTCCAGGTTTGATTCATGAAGCCCTGAGGATACCACCCAAGGAACCACAAAGAAAAACGTTGTGGGTCTTTATGAATCAACATGAAGAAAAGAGTCAAGTAAAGGAAAGTGCTAAAATGTACACAGGACACAATTCCAGCCTTTTTTTAAAAAAGGGACAAAGGCACATGTGTATGCCTATTTGGATGGACATGGTTATACTTCATTTTTTATTTTTATATATATTTTTTGAGATAAGGTCTTGCTCTGGAAAACAGTGGTGCAAGCACAGCTCACTGCAGCCTCGACCTCCCAGCCTCAAGTGATCCTCCTGCCTCAGCCTTCCGAGTAGCTGGGACTACAAGTATGTGCCACTGTGCCCAGCTAATTTTTTGTAAAAGCAGAGCCTCGCTATGTTGCCTGGGCTGGTCTTGAACTGCTGGCCTCGAGATCCTCCAGCTGCGGCCTCCCAAAGTGCTGGGGTTCCAGGCGTGAGCCGCTGTGCCCGGGAGGGTTATACTTTACACAGGACTTTGTGGTCTCACATCTTCTTTTCAACAAGCATATGCTTCATTTGTAATTATAAAACAATTTTTTCCAAATTTTAATGAAAGGGTGTTTGAAGGGCTGCTGCTCTTAGTTGCTCTTGTACGGGTTTTTCCCACTTTCTGTCATATTGAAAGCATTTTTCACAATATCTAGTATCTTTGAAAAAACACTTCTAATGACAGTGAAACACTCGACCCTACAAATCGTCCAGTGTTCTTAACTCCTTCCCCAGTGTGGAACACTTAGGGTATTTCCAACTGCTTCTCCTTGCGCATAGCAGGTCTGACACCTGTGTCTCAGCTCCTTGCTCTCCTGAGACAGGTTCTCAGAAGAGGATGAGCCCATCGGATGGTGGGCGTTTCCAGGCAAAGGAGCAGGCAGCTGAACTGCTCCCCCAAAGGCCTTGCTGACCGCGCCACCCCGC
>NW_012107474.1:4107835-4125780 GCF_000951045.1 Mandrillus leucophaeus | reverse complement strand
GAAAGTGCTAAAATGTACACAGGACACAATTCCAGCCTTTTTTTAAAAAAGGGACAAAGGCACATGTGTATGCCTATTTGGATGGACATGGTTATACTTCATTTTTTATTTTTATATATATTTTTTGAGATAAGGTCTTGCTCTGGAAAACAGTGGTGCAAGCACAGCTCACTGCAGCCTCGACCTCCCAGCCTCAAGTGATCCTCCTGCCTCAGCCTTCCGAGTAGCTGGGACTACAAGTATGTGCCACTGTGCCCAGCTAATTTTTTGTAAAAGCAGAGCCTCGCTATGTTGCCTGGGCTGGTCTTGAACTGTTGGCCTCGAGATCCTCCAGCTGCGGCCTCCCAAAGTGCTGGGGTTCCAGGCGTGAGCCGCTGTGCCCGGGAGGGTTATACTTTACACAGGACTTTGTGGTCTCACATCTTCTTTTCAACAAGCATATGCTTCATTTGTAATTATAAAACAATTTTTTCCAAATTTTAATGAAAGGGTGTTTGAAGGGCTGCTGCTCTTAGTTGCTCTTGTACGGGTTTTTCCCACTTTCTGTCATATTGAAAGCATTTTTCACAATATCTAGTATCTTTGAAAAAACACTTCTAATGACAGTGAAACACTCGACCCTACAAATCGTCCAGTGTTCTTAACTCCTTCCCCAGTGTGGAACACTTAGGGTATTTCCAACTGCTTCTCCTTGCGCATAGCAGGTCTGACACCTGTGTCTCAGCTCCTTGCTCTCCTGAGACAGGTTCTCAGAAGAGGATGAGCCCATCGGATGGTGGGCGTTTCCAGGCAAAGGAGCAGGCAGCTGAACTGCTCCCCCAAAGGCCTTGCTGACCGCGCCACCCCGCCCTGCCCCACCCCACAGGAGCTGCCTCTCCCGGCCACAGCAGGTGCACAGGTGGCCTCACCTTCCAGGTGCCGGCGCTGGTGGTCCAGCATGACGTCCTTGCGGTAGAACATCTTGCTGCAGACCTCACAGGCAAACTTCTTGTCGCCGTGCTTCTTCTTGTGCTTGGAGAGGTTGCTGTTGGTGGAGAAGAATCTGAAACACATCTCACATTGGAACGTCTTGTCATCTGTCCAGAGAGCAAACAAACACACAACGATTTTGTGGTAAATAACATCTCATGCAGGCACGCACGTATGGCCTGAATGTCAATAAAGCGTGGGTGACGGGCATGAGAGTCACAGGGGACGCGTGGCCAGGAAGAAAACAGCACCTGTGTGTCACACGCTGTCTACCCCAGGAACACACGATGCAGAGATGGGAACCCCAGTGCTTGAAAAGCAGACACGGAGCTCACCTTTCATCACCAAGCAACGCCAGCCACCTCCCTCCCAGGCCACCCTGTCCCACAGCACCTGGGGACGATGACTCCACTCCTGTCAGGAAAGCTGCCCGGTCCAAAGCTTCCCCTGGGCCTGCACTCTCCAGCATAACCGACTGACAGACAGAATGACCTCCCTACCAACCAACCGACCATCCGACCAACCGACCACCCGACCAACGTGGCCGCCCCCTGCCCCCAGGATCCCTGGTGTTGGCCCCCCCAGACTCCTTCCCCATGGGCGGACATCAATATGCCCATATTCCCCCACTTCACCCAAATCCTCCTCAGCACGCACACAATCACACACCACACAAATACACTCAACACACACCACACACATGCCCCACACAATCACACACACCACACACACAAGCACCTCACACAAATACACAATCACACACACCACACACACATGCCCCACACAAATATACAATCACACACAGCACATACACACCACACACACACCCCCCACAGAAATACACACTCAACACATCTAAACACATATGCATGCCCCCCACACATAATCACACACCGCAAACACACAACACACCACACACATGCCCCACAAATACACAATCACACACACCACACGCCCCAATCACACACACCATACACCACACACGCCCCACCCAGATACACAATCACACACACCATACACACACCACACACACACCCCACAGAAATACACCACACTCAATATACCACACACGCCCCACATAAATACACAATCACACACAACACATACACCACACACGTACCGGTACAAACACGCCACACACATCACACACTATGCAAATACATACACACCCAACACACATCACACACACGCACATGCCCCACACAAATACACAATCACATACCACACAAATAGTATACTTAACACACCACACAAAAACACATGCCCCACAAATAATCACACACACCACATACAAATACACACATATTCAACACAAACCACACACACAATACACAAATCACACCACACAAATACTCAACACACCACACATGCAAGCCCCACACAAATGCACAATTACACCACATACACATTCAACACACCGTACAGATATAATCACACACCACACAGGTACACTCAACATACACCACACACACCCTCCACATACACATTCAACACACACCACATACACTATCACACACCACACAAATACATCCACACTCAATACACACCACACACAAATACATTCAACACATACCACACATATACCCCAAATACACACAAACCACACAAATATACACATACCACACATACAGGCTCCACATAAATGCACAACTACACCACATACACATTCAACACACCACACACATATAATCACGCCACACAGATACACTCAACATACACCACACACACCCCACATACAAACACATTCAACACACACCATATACATTATCACACACCACATACACACACTCAACACACCACACACAAATACACATTCAACACACACCATTAACCCCAATACCCAATCACATACTACAAAAATACACAGTCAACACACACCACATAAACATACACTCAACACACACTACACAAACACACGTACACAACGCACCAAATATACAATCATACAACATACACCCACACATTCAACACACACCACATACACACATACTCAACATACACCATAAACTCAACCACACCACACACACAAATACACACACAACACACACATTCAACATACCCCCAACACAAATACGCACATTCAACACAAAACCACACACAATCACACACCACACACTCAACACACACCACACACACATGCCCCACACAAATACACTCCACACACACATCCACACACATGCCCCATACAACACATACTCAACACATACACCACACACAACCCACACACATACACAACACACATATGCTCAGCACACACCACACAATACACACACCACACATAAATACACAATCACATATCACACACACCACATACACACTGAACACATACCACACACACATACACCACACACATACACTGAACACATACCACACATAATATGCCACACCAAATACACACCACACACGAACACACACAAATCACACACACCACAAATACACTCAACACACATGCCACAAAAATGCACATACCACACACCACATACACACACTCAACACACACACCACACAAATAAAACACACACCACACAAATACTAAACACACACCACACAAATACATCCACACACCACACAAATACACAGCCACACACACCACACACACTCCACGAAGCTTCCAGAAACGCCCATATCCCTGCATCCCAGACCTCATCACCAGTCCCTCCTGGAAGGCAGCTGTCAAACTGTGGTTTCTGCTCCGCCCGGGACACTGACAGACCCCCAGTGCCATCTGTCCCTCCGATTCTTGCACAGGCACCCGGGGGGCCCTCACTGTGCAGTCCCTCACACTGCAGCATCAGCCCAGGTCCCCTCGCCCTGCCCCTGTCCATCAGACGCCTCACCAGTTGACCCCAGGGCCCAGCAAAGCTGCGTTCTCCTCCCTGTGTCACCAACACGGGAGGACATGGCAGCCGGGTGACCCAGGAGCGGGGCACCACAGCAGACTGTGTTTCTAGGCCCCTGGGCTCTCACCCACGGATCAGCTCCTGGGCTCAGTCAATGTTTGCCAAATATACAAATTCCCAAAACTGCATCGAAAGCTGCCATTTGTGCAAAGCAGCCACCCTGTGCCTCTCCCTCTCTGCTGCCCGAGGAGCCGCCAGAGTGTCTGAGGGTCGCACTGCCTAGGGTTTCCCTGCCTCAGCGTTTTTGGCAAGATCCTTTGTTGTGAGCTGCCCTGCGCACTGTGGGATGCTGAGCAGACACCGGGCTTCCACCCAGTAGGTGCCAGGGGCACCCCTCCCCACCAAGGTGTCTCCAGACATTGCCAATGACATTCCCTGGGGCGAACACCCTCCACTCTCCACCCCCGCCAGGTAGAGATTCACTGGCCAGGGCTCACAAAATGAGACTTTCAGGGGTGGGCCTCAGGCCTCCGCATGTGTCTGGCTTCACTCAGGTGACCCCAATGTGCAGCCCAGGTCGGGGGGTGAGGGAAGCACACAACCTCCCCCGGGAAAGCCAGGCGTTCTCACCTCTTCCCAGCTGGGAACGGACAAGGCATGGTCATCTGCGAAGACAGGAGGCGGCCATGGGGAAATCTATGCCCCACGGGTGCCACCCTCAGGACAGGGCAGGGCTGGGAGGGGACAGTCCCCTCCCACAGCTCCAACCATGGCAGGACAGTGGGAGGTGGCATCTGCCAGGGCTGAACACAGCAGAGGTGGCCCTGTGCGAGGCTCCCCTGCCCACACCCCACCCCACCCGCAGCGTGACCTCAGCCCAGAGCCATCCTCACCTGGGCCATAAGAGGGGCAACGTGATAGACGCTACGCTGAGTCCCAGCCTAACACTGTTTGCCTGCCTTCTATAAAGTGAAACATCGTCCATACAACCACTGCACTCAGTTTCGTTCTGGCTTAAGATTTGATGGACTCTGTCCACATCCACGCAACCGCATGGTCTGTGTCCTTCACGCACTGCGTCTGTGGTGTGCGTGCTTACGATGCTGGACATTTTCATGATCACTTGAATGGCTACATGACATTTCATCCAGTTTACTTCTCACAACTCACTTTGCTATTTTTGACACTGTAGATAATTTAGTGATGGAATCTTTAGTAATGTAGATTTTTTTCTTCTGTCAAATCTCTTTATCATGAATTCTTAGGAATGGGACCACTAGAGCCACGGGCTTTGTGAAAGGCCACACCTTACAGCGCTGTGGCATCAGATCACCACAGGCCACACCTTTATAGTGCTGTGGCATCAGACTGCCACACTCCCCTCAACTTGGGTCTCCTGAACAGCATAGGTGAGCCTCTTCCCAGGTGGGTGCTAAAGAACACAGGTGAGCCTCCCTCCCAGGCAGGGGCTGAATAGCACAGGCAGCCTCCCTTCCAGACAGACGTTAAATAGCACAGGTCAGACTCCCTCTCGGGGAGGTACTAAACAGCACAGGTGAGCCTCTCTCCTCGGTAGGCGCTAAACAGTACAGGCGAGTCTCCCTCCCGGGCAGGTGCCGAACAGCACAGATGAACCTGTCTCCCAGGCAGGTGCCGAACAGCACAGATGAACCTGTCTCCCGGGCAGGTGCCGAACAGCACAAATGAGCCTCCCTCCCTGGCAGGTACTAAATTATACAGGTGAGCCTCCTTCCCGGGCAGGTACCAACTAATACAAGTGAGCCTCCCTCCCAGGCAGGTGCAAAACAGCAGCCATGAGCACCCTCCGCTGGGCAGGTGGCTCCACCAGTCCTGCAGCCCCGAGGAAGGCAATGGTGCTGCCAAGAGCGTCAGCTTTCTCCCTCACAAGCCCCTCTTGACCATGGAGAGAACCTACTTCACACCACTCCCCAGCTGTCCCGGACAACTCTGCCACACCGAGGGCGGCATCCCCACAGCCACCCACTCACTGCCAGTTAGGGAACCCAGATGGGCACGGGGTCCCAACAATGCTTCTCTCTCCAATACCCCTGCTGCCGAGGAGGTCTAGGTTTATGTCTGAATAAATGAGCCACTGAGAACAGCTGCCTACTGGGGTCTGATGAAGGGAGAGGGGCGCACGGCGCCCGGGGATGGAGAGGGGGTTCCTGGGGGAGGCTGGTGGGCTGCATTTTGCCTGAGGGCCTGGACGTGAGCCTCTGCTATTCTGTAGCACAGTATTTATGGTCAGAGACAGCACAAGGAACACGACGATGAGCTACACCAGCACCTGGTCACACCACAAGGGACAGGCACTACAACAGGTCCTGTGGAGGGAGTCTCAGAAAAACCCACAAGACTGTAACATTTTAAAACTTTCCCCCACATTGTACGAATTCTTGGTTTGTCGAAGGAAGATACACATTCTCTTGACTTCAATACTATAAATAAGTATAAGAGCATGCAAATCATATATGATGCAAACGAGCTCCATTTCAAGGTTTTTATCCTGTCTTTTCAGTCTAAAATGGGTAACCTTTGAAACTAGAGCGTCTCAGGGGAAGAGGTGGTGTGATGCAGGTCCCTGGCGCTCTTCGGGTTCTAGGTCACTAACGAAGGCCAGCGCCTGGCCTAACAGCACCTCTGGCTGACAGGAAGCCACTGCCGCTTAGCCGCTTCTAGTACTTTGTTTTATTTGGGTCCAGAGAAATAGTTAAAAATAACAGGAGGCAATGCCTCTTCCTCAACCTTGAGTCTGCCTCACCAAAGCGCCTTGGATGCATCACTCTTAGGAAGCCCAACACGCTCGCCCGCTACACTCCCGCGGGACTGCGGGGACCCCAAGGGGAGGTTCGCAAACAAGATGAAGGTTCATCTGTCTGGCTGGGGCTGCACTAAGTGGAAGTCTTCAGGGGGCTGAGCCCCAGATTTCTTGGGAATTCTTGTGATAGGAGGGCTTAAAATGCAGGAGGTGTGGCACACTGGAAATTCATCCAGAAGCTTCTGGAGGCCACCTCATGCCAGACATGGATCCCTCAGAGCCACTAAAGCTCAGGCAAAACATGACTCTTTCCTGCCCCTCGGAACAGTCCAACCCGGGGAAGAAGGCATCAGGGAGGAAGAACCAAGCCCTGATTTCAAATAGGAGCCCTTGGAGTAGAACTAGCCAACCCCACTAAGGGCCCCCCGCCCCCAGCAGCCGTGGCAGGGGAGCAGAGCCTCTCACATGGCTCACGTGTGGCAGCCCTGGCCAGAGCCCCTGGGAGTCCACTGCTGTGGGTGTCCTGTTCTATAAGAGACAGGGAGGCAGCCATGGGGAAATCTATGCCCCACGGGTGCCACCCTCAGGACAGGGCAGGGCTGGGAGGGGACAGTCCCCTCCCACAGCTCCAACCATGGCAGGACAGTGGGAGGTGGCATCTGCCAGGGCTGAACACAGCAGAGGTGGCCCTGTGCGAGGCTCCCCTGCCCACACCCCACCCCACCCGCAGCGTGACCTCAGCCCAGAGCCATCCTCACCTGGGCCATAAGAGGGGCAACGTGATAGACGCTACGCTGAGTCCCAGCCTAACACTGTTTGCCTGCCTTCTATAAAGTGAAACATCGTCCATACAACCACTGCACTCAGTTTCGTTCTGGCTTAAGATTTGATGGACTCTGTCCACATCCACGCAACCGCATGGTCTGTGTCCTTCACGCACTGCGTCTGTGGTGTGCGTGCTTACGATGCTGGACATTTTCATGATCACTTGAATGGCTACATGACATTTCATCCAGTTTACTTCTCACAACTCACTTTGCTATTTTTGACACTGTAGATAATTTAGTGATGGAATCTTTAGTAATGTAGATTTTTTTCTTCTGTCAAATCTCTTTATCATGAATTCTTAGGAATGGGACCACTAGAGCCACGGGCTTTGTGAAAGGCCACACCTTACAGCACTGTGGCATCAGATCACCACAGGCCACACCTTTATAGTGCTGTGGCATCAGACTGCCACACTCCCCTCAACTTGGGTCTCCTGAACAGCATAGGTGAGCCTCTTCCCAGGTGGGTGCTAAAGAACACAGGTGAGCCTCCCTCCCAGGCAGGGGCTGAATAGCACAGGCAGCCTCCCTTCCAGACAGACGTTAAATAGCACAGGTCAGACTCCCTCTCGGGCAGGTACTAAACAGCACAGGTGAGCCTCTCTCCTCGGTAGGCGCTAAACAGTACAGGCGAGTCTCCCTCCCGGGCAGGTGCCGAACAGCACAGATGAACCTGTCTCCCAGGCAGGTGCCGAACAGCACAGATGAACCTGTCTCCCGGGCAGGTGCCGAACAGCACAAATGAGCCTCCCTCCCTGGCAGGTACTAAATTATACAGGTGAGCCTCCTTCCCGGGCAGGTACCAACTAATACAAGTGAGCCTCCCTCCCAGGCAGGTGCAAAACAGCAGCCATGAGCACCCTCCGCTGGGCAGGTGGCTCCACCAGTCCTGCAGCCCCGAGGAAGGCAATGGTGCTGCCAAGAGCGTCAGCTTTCTCCCTCACAAGCCCCTCTTGACCATGGAGAGAACCTACTTCACACCACTCCCCAGCTGTCCCGGACAACTCTGCCACACCGAGGGCGGCATCCCCACAGCCACCCACTCACTGCCAGTTAGGGAACCCAGATGGGCACGGGGTCCCAACAATGCTTCTCTCTCCAATACCCCTGCTGCCGAGGAGGTCTAGGTTTATGTCTGAATAAATGAGCCACTGAGAACAGCTGCCTACTGGGGTCTGATGAAGGGAGAGGGGCGCACGGCGCCCGGGGATGGAGAGGGGGTTCCTGGGGGAGGCTGGTGGGCTGCATTTTGCCTGAGGGCCTGGACGTGAGCCTCTGCTATTCTGTAGCACAGTATTTATGGTCAGAGACAGCACAAGGAACACGACGATGAGCTACACCAGCACCTGGTCACACCACAAGGGACAGGCACTACAACAGGTCCTGTGGAGGGAGTCTCAGAAAAACCCACAAGACTGTAACATTTTAAAACTTTCCCCCACATTGTACGAATTCTTGGTTTGTCGAAGGAAGATACACATTCTCTTGACTTCAATACTATAAATAAGTATAAGAGCATGCAAATCATATATGATGCAAACGAGCTCCATTTCAAGGTTTTTATCCTGTCTTTTCAGTCTAAAATGGGTAACCTTTGAAACTAGAGCGTCTCAGGGGAAGAGGTGGTGTGATGCAGGTCCCTGGCGCTCTTCGGGTTCTAGGTCACTAACGAAGGCCAGCGCCTGGCCTAACAGCACCTCTGGCTGACAGGAAGCCACTGCCGCTTAGCTGCTTCTAGTACTTTGTTTTATTTGGGTCCAGAGAAATAGTTAAAAATAACAGGAGGCAATGCCTCTTCCTCAACCTTGAGTCTGCCTCACCAAAGCGCCTTGGATGCATCACTCTTAGGAAGCCCAACACGCTCGCCCGCTACACTCCCGCGGGACTGCGGGGACCCCAAGGGGAGGTTCGCAAACAAGATGAAGGTTCATCTGTCTGGCTGGGGCTGCACTAAGTGGAAGTCTTCAGGGGGCTGAGCCCCAGATTTCTTGGGAATTCTTGTGATAGGAGGGCTTAAAATGCAGGAGGTGTGGCACACTGGAAATTCATCCAGAAGCTTCTGGAGGCCACCTCATGCCAGACATGGATCCTTCAGAGCCACTAAAGCTCAGGCAAAACATGACTCTTTCCTGCCCCTCGGAACAGTCCAACCCAGGGAAGAAGGCATCAGGGAGGAAGAACCAAGCCCTGATTTCAAATAGGAGCCCTTGGAGTAGAACTAGCCAACCCCACTAAGGGCCCCCCGCCCCCAGCAGCCGTGGCAGGGGAGCAGAGCCTCTCACATGGCTTACGTGTGGCAGCCCTGGCCAGAGCCCCTGGGAGTCCACTGCTGTGGGTGTCCTGTTCTCAACACAGGGGCGGGTGGTACCTTAACAAGAACAACACAGAGATGCAAGTGACAGACACAGAGGCGGGCGGACAAGGACGGGGTGGGCGTCGAAGGCTAACCTGGTAGGTCTCTAAGCCGACTGCCGCCGGGCCCCCCCTCTCCAGGGTGTGCTATGAGTCCTAGAGAGAGGGGGACACAAAGGCAACAGTGACTCACCCCTCTGTGCCCCGCTGGGGACCCCACTGCTTGGGCCTCCAGTGCCACCCACCACTGGGAATGGGGAAGGCGTGACTCCACATCCCAGAGGCTGCACATCATCACTGGAGAATACGGGGGCATCCTCGGGCCATGTGGAGAAGCGCAGCTGGCCTTGGCCTCCTTGTGGTGTCTGCTTTTCTTTGGTCTGTTTACTTGCTAGCAGCAAATTCGGTCAGAGAGACAGGGGCCTCAGACGCCCCCCAGGCCCAAAGAAGCCACCTCTCCACTACAGGTTGGTCCAGGCACACCCGGCTTCAGGCCTCACACAAGGAAAATGCTTTATTTTTGGAGACTGGTGCACACAAGCAGGCTCAGAACAAAAAGGATGTGTGCAGGGGCAACCCCGTTCCACCCTGGACGACGCAGGAGACGTGGATGGAGGAGGGCTCGCGGTTAGGAACCACCTTTGCAAGCAAGCGAGCCAGCGCTCACACTCCTCCAGCCATTATCCTGACCTTTTCCTTTCTTCCTCAGAGGGCCCTAGAAACATCGGACACTGCTGCTCCCTGCTTTTAGCCAGAACGGCCCCCGGCTTTACAATGCTCTCCAATGTGGGGCCCTACGCAGCTCGGCTGACAAATGCCGGAAGAAAATCAATCCCTTTTAACTGGAAAGTTTGCATCTGTGTATCTTTAGGATAACAATGCTTTGAAGCAAAATGGACAGAGGGAAATGTTAAAAGTGAGGCTGTCTATTGGTGAAAACAATCTACTTCGGCCTAAAGTTCCCCGGCCTCTGCAGCGTATCTGAGAATCCGCACTGCACAGCGTATCTGAGAATCCGCACTGCACAGGGGCCGAGGGGAGACCTGACCGGCGCCCTCACCTGTCCTGCAGTTGTGGAACTCCAGCGCGCTCTCGATGCGGAAGGTCTTCTCACAAGTGCCGCACCGGTACCTGTACTCGCCGTCCACCTGGTCAGAGGGACACGCCGTGAGTGAGACGGCCCGGCACACAGTCCACAGAGGCCGAGCCCCCGACGCGCTGCCCGGGCGACTCCACGCCTGTGTCTGTTACGACTCTGACCTCCACCACCCTCCCGCTCTGTTTAGGAACACAAAGGATGCGTGCTCTTGCTGTTCACCTGCCTAGAAAGGGAACCCCACAACTCAGGGAGCCCCACTCCCAGCGCCTAACACTTCCATTCTCCTGAGTCTTCCTGCTGTGCTTGTGGGCATCTGACTGGGACCAGGGGCTGGCAGGTGGCCCAGGGATGCCTGGACACCCACAGCCCTCACCTGCTCTCATCTCTCCTGGGACTCTCTCTTTTTTCAGGAATGCCTGGGCACCCACAGCCCTCCCCCACTCTCCTCCCTCCCCCACTCTCCTCCCTCCTGGGATTCTTTCTTCTCATTGCAACATGGTGATTTGGTCAGTTGTCTGCCTCATCCACACAACTGGGAAGAGAACCCTGGGCTTATTTCCACCCACCTCGTTCCTGCTATGCTTGTAAGACACGTGCTGCTTTAGGCTCTCTTTGCGGCTGAACAATTTTGCACACTCTTCGCACTTAAACAGCTTGTCACCTGAGGAACCAACCAACCGAGAGCTCATTCACCACTTAGAGCATTTACTGAGAGAAGCATGCCCACGGGGGAAACGCCCCCCAGCCGCCTTACTCCCTCCATGCAAAGGGGCTGCAGAGATGATCGCCCACCAACCGCAGCCTCTCACTGGCGCAGCTCACGGGAGACGACCCAAGGAGAGGAGACTCTATGCTGTCCTCCCACCCCCGGCCCCGGGCGCCGGCCGGGCCGTGCAGACTCACCATGCGAGCGCACGTGCCTGCTCAGGTTGCTGCTGTTCTGGAAGATCTTGCTGCAGATGTTGCACTGGTAAACCCGCTTGTGCTCCCCGAGCTGTTTGATGAGCTTGCGCCGGATGCCGTGTCTGCTCGAGAGAATTAAGCTCCTCTTGAGTGTGATGGTGTTATTCTGATGATGGGTGAACCTGCCCGGGGACGTCAATAAGTTGGAAAAAGACAGGTGGGAAAAAAGTTCCAGGTTACAAGCAGCGTGGAAATGGCCTCCTTCCAAAACTTCCCAGCTAATCCCGAGCCTGTACCGAGAAAGGAGGGAATGCGCCCGGGCGTCACTCCCAGCTTCCAGGGCACCTGAAAGGGACACCTTGAATATATAATGACGTTAGGCAGCTTTCGCTGTAACAGCCACACACCTGACTGTGTTCTAACTCTGGCCACCAGAAAGCCTGGAGGTCAATTTGTGCCTCAATTAGAATAACCACATCTGTTTTCTGCTCTTGTCACTCTGTCTTAACTCTCCTCTGTTTTACATATTATCTGTACCTGATTTTTAAAACTTCTTTTCCCTATTAAATGTCTTTTTGATGGTAAGCCACCTGAACTCTTCTGGGCAATAAGATAAACTATAAATAAATAAACAGGTAACATCATTTCTGACATTATTTTGCCAACTGTAAGAGGTGATCCAAAAAGGGTCCCAAAAAATGACCACCAACTTATTCAACTCCAGGGTAAAAATAATCCAAGAATCATAACTAAAACACAGGGCAATCTGTTAAATTCACTGAAATTCAAATAGCAAAGTGTTTTATCACAGCAGCATTGCGAAAGCTAGAAGCAACCCAGCTGCCCATCAAGGGATGCACAAAAGATAGGGCATATGCACCATGGACTATTACTCAGTGTTGAAAAGGAAGGAAATTCTGACACAGGCTACATGTGGATGAGCCAGGGTGGAATAAGCCAGTCATATAAGGACAAATTCTGTCTGATTCCACTTCTATGACATCTCTAGAGTCATCAAATCCACAGAGACAGAAAGTAGAATGGTGGGTGCCAGAGGCTGGGGGAGGGGGCTGGGGCGGGTGCTTAATGGGGACAGTGTTTCAGCTTGGGGAGATGGGAAAGTGCCACAGATGGCTGGGGGAGATGGTTGCCCAACAGTGTGACTATCCTGAATGCCACTGAATTGTGCACTTAAACATGGTTAAAATGGTTAAATTTATGCCATGCGTATTTAACCACAATAAAACGTTTCTTTAAAGCTGTTTTCACAGTGGATGCACCATTAAACTCCTGAGTTCCAGAACATTCCTGCTGCTTCCTCAGCAGGTCCGTTTCCACCTCCTCTCCTGGGGCCTTCCTGCTGGGAAGGTGCCTTCCCTCCAGAATGGCCTGGCTGCTGCCAGCACTGTCTGTCCACAGGATGGCCCCAGGTGCCAGGCAGGACTTACTTTGGAACCGAGCTGGTGTCAGTGGTGGTGGTGGCCAGCTTCCCCAGAACAAGCTCCATGATCCGCTCGTCCGGTGTTGCACTCACAGGCTCATCCGGAGGGACCTCGGTAATGATCTCTGCCACTTGCTCTGTACGAAGGGGATATGACAAGCCAAGTCACCACAAGAGCAGGGGACAAACACAGCCAAACCATGGTGACACATCGCCCCATGGGGACCACAGCCAGGCCACAGCGGTAGGCACAAATGTTGAGGTTTACACAGGGGAAAAAAGAAAAAAAACTGGCAATATTTTGGGATCCACACATTTACTAGTATACACAGAAAAGCAAAATGTTTTTCTTAGCCCAAACTGAAGTTATAATTTGTTATTCTTTTTTAAAACCACAACATCATAACATTACTTCAATCCCTCTTCATACCAACCAAAAATATTTTGGATATATAGCAGAAACTTAGAACTTATTTTCTGACAGAGATTTAGAAATGTTAATGCTTCTAATTAAATGTGCCAACATGAGTATAACCATTTTAGCTAACCATTTTGTACAAAAGTCAAAGATCACATCATCGCCAATACTAGAGACCCTGGCCAGAAACCTGAGACAAATGAAATAGGAGAAGATTACACCAAAAAATTCAACTACTGGTTTCTAACACTTTGCCTACTAAATGTCTTCCCAATGCAAGTAAGAATTAGTGAAATATCTACCTGACCCGCTTTCCCCTGCGCCCCATCTTCTATGCCTATTCACAGAGACGTGGGGAAACTGGCCAGGAGGCTTTCGGGTGCTCCTAAATCAGCGCCCAGCAGTGCAGACCCGAGAAGCTGCAGACCCAGAGTGGAAAAGGGGAGGCTCAGAATATTCCACGATGGCTGCTCTTCCCAATTCTCTCCAATTCATTGAAACAATAAGGACTCCTTTTCACTCTCACAAAAGAAATCCTGGTGTACCCCAGACAGTAAAAAGAAAAACTGCCCGGTGTCAGTAACAAAGGTGAAGGGGCCGGTGGCTGAGCATCAGATCTCGTCCTCACTGTGAGGCCCACCAGGCGTGTGCTGCAGGTGGCTTGGATGGGGGCTGTGTGAGGACCACAGGGACAAGAGCCTCGCAGGGACCGCACACCCTGGAAGAGGGTCAAATGCCTCTTCAAACCCAACTGAGGATGCCGCACAATCAAAGGATGGGGGGCCTGGGAGTGACTCAGTGCCCACCCACAGGTGACAGACCAAGCACTGTTCAGCGATCAAGGAGAAGGAGTCACAGATAAACCATGTGGGCGGGTCTCCAGCCTGCACGCTGCCTGAAAGAGGCAGAGTCCATTCATGAGAAATTCCAGGATGGGTGGAATGAACTGGTACAGAAGACAGTCAGGAAAGCGGCTAACGAGATGGAAATGTCCTCTGCCCTGACGGGGGTGCTGGTTTCACAGTTGTATCCATTTGTCAAAATCCACAACCTGTATCCTTTTTAGTGTGAAATGTATTACATGGAAATTGTGCTTTACTAGAGTTGATTGAGAGAAAAACAGAAGGGCTTAGAGTCTACCTTCCATGAGGCCTTTCTACACTGAGTTTTCCTGCCCTGCCCTCTGCCCCCTGTCCCGCCAGCCCTCAGGTGCCAGGAGGGCTGCACCCCACGCAGGTACTCATCCCAGGAATCCACTCATCACCTGCGGGTTCCTTGTCTTCCACAATGACTAGAGGCTGCTCAGCTTTGGACGCTTTGGGTTTTCTCCCCCTTCGAGGCTTTTTCTTCTGTTCTTTGGGGGCAACATTCTCGTTCTCGGGCACTGCAGGGGGTTCCCCCCGGGGTGTGTCCTGCTCCTTCGCGGGAGCTGCCGCCTCGCTCTGGCTGCCTGGAGGAAGGCTTTTGGCTTGTTCCAAGTGGCCCAAGAGATGTTCTGCAAAGAGAGATGCAAAGGCACCATGCAATTAGGAAACCTGCCACCGTCCACATCTGCCCTGGCCTCTGGTTCCCATGTGTGTTTGTTTTCAATCTCATTTGCCAACCTTCGTATAGGCAGGTGAACTTCATTTCTACTGTGTTATTTCCTCTGCATCCAACACAATTGCTATTTTTAAAAGTAAATTAAGTGGTAAAAGCAATGGTAGGTTCACCATGAGGGCAGTTTAGTGAAAAAAGCAGACACACACACGTCTACAAAGCAAAAACCTGAGAAGGAGATATCAAAAAATGAACGTGTCCAGGCACGGTGGCTCACGCCTGTAATCCCAGCACTTTCGGAGGCTGAAGCAGGTGGATCATGTGAGGTCAGGAGTTCAAGACCAGCCTGGTAAACATGGTGAAAACCCGTCTCTAATAAAAATACAAAAAGTTAGCTGGGTGTGGTGGTGTGCATCTGTAGTCCTAGCCACTGGGGAGGCTGAGGCAGGAGAACTGCTTGAACCCGGGAGGCAGAGGTTGCAGTGAGTGAGATCGCACCATTGCACTCCAATCTGGTGATACAGCAAGACTCTGTCTCAAAAAAAAAAAAGAAAAGAAAAGAATTGTGCCCTAGAACTGTGAAAGCCCTGGGAGACGTAGCAGAAGCAAAATCAAAACACTATGTAACACTGCTTCCACAATCCAGAGTGCACGAAGGACCACTGTGGGGGCAGGGGAAAAAGAAGATTCCTTGCTAAAGAGCTTACTAAAACAACAACAAAAGCAAGAAAAGCCCCAGGAAAACTAAAAAATTAAGCAATGAGCCATCAGGGTGTCAGCAGACACATACACACACACAAACTCAGGAAGAGTGGAATTCCTAGATAATAACACAAGCTGAGAGGAGAAAACTGGGGGAAAATACATTTAAATGAGTAAAGAAGTGAAAAAAAAACATAAAAAAGGCAAATATAACAAGCTGTTATGAAAAATAACCAAATAAAACTTATATAAAATACAGACCCAAAATAAAAACAATGTATGGATTAAACAGAAAATTAGACACAACTGAAGACAGAACTCATAAACTAAAATGAAGAGCTGCAAAGATTACCCAGAATGTAGAAAAGTGACAAGGAGCTAGAAAAATATGAGCAGGAGCTAAGAAGACATGAAGTGTAATATAACGAGAAGGTCTAAAACATGTACGATAGGACAAAGAGAGAATAGGGAAGGAGGGCTAAACAATGGGCAAGATAAGGGTAGGGCATTATCCAGAATGAATGAAAGACATGAATCTTCAGATTCAAGATCTGAACAGGGAAAACAAATAAAAATAAAGACATAAATGATGACTCTGTTATAAATTGCAGAACTCCAAAGACAGAGGAGGTTTCAAAAGCAAACAAGTACAAGGCAGCGATTACTTATGAAGGAACAATTGTAATGACAGCAGACGTATCAAGGGCAACAATGGAAGAAAGTAGCATAACAACATCCTCACTGTGCAGAAAGAGAATAAGAATAAATCAAAAACTCAATATCCAGTGAAAACCATTTCCAATGCAGATGGTTAAAAAAAGACATTTTGAGACAAAGACTGAAAAGATTGCCACTAGCAGGCCTGCCCCAGAGGAAATTCTGAAAGGCAGTAAGAGTGATTTTAGATTGAGGGTCAGAAATATAAAACAAAGGGAACTAAAGTCAAAAAAAAAAAAAAAAAGCCATACATAAGGAAATTAGCAAACATCATTCTAGACAATTATAAATTCAAACAGGAAAAACAGAGCAAATTCGAAAATATTTAGAATTAAACTGTGGGAGGAAGACAGCCCACACATCAAAGAGATGTATATATATTCTACCTGTTAGATGAAGCATTTTAAATATACTTATTAAATCAATTGTGTTAACTGTGTGCTTCAAATCTATATTCCTGTGATTTTTAGCCTGATTTATCAATTAAGATGTATATATTAAAAGCCCCCACCATGGAGGCAGGTTTTTCTATTTCTCCTTGTAGATCTGCCAATTTTTGCCTATTATTAGACTATGTTATTAAGTGCATATAAATTTAGATGCACTGTATAATCAAAATGTGGAATGCAGCTAACATGGTTCTTAGGAAAAAATCATCCAAAATGCTTACACGAGAGAATAAAACAACTGGAAATTAATGAGTTAAGCATCCAACTTGTTAGAAAGACACAGAATGAAAAGTGTAAAAAGGAAATAATAAATAAGAGCAGAAATAAAGTAAATATACAATAAAAAGGATCAACAAAGCCAAAAGTGGGTGCTTTGAAAAGACTAATGATATTGATAAGTCTGGCAAGAAAAAATAGAGAATGCACAAATAACCAGTCCTAGCTGCAAAACAGAAAACAGCAGCCGTCTGTAACTACTCGTCCCCACCTGTTATTGCCTTTCCATTTTTCAGTATTAGACAGCATCTATTATTTAATATGGAGGACAAGGATTTAGCTTTCTTATAGACTATACTCTCCCTCCCAAATGCTTATCTTCTCCACAATCCCACCAACATATTTATATCACTATTTTGGGGTAAATAAACAATCAGTGTATTCATAATTATGACCATAAAAATGTATTCACAACTGCACCAATATATGTTTATGATTCGTTTTTTGGTTTGTTTGTTTTTGAGACGGAGTCTCATTCTGTCGCCAGGCTGGAGTGCAGTGGTGCGATCTTGGCTCACTACAACCTCCACCTCCAGAGTTCAAGCAATTCTCCTGCCTCAGCCTCCTGAGTAGCTGGGACTACAGGCGGGCACCACCACGCCCAGCTGATTTTTGTATTTTTAGTAGAGACGGA
>NW_012107474.1:4099336-4107435 GCF_000951045.1 Mandrillus leucophaeus | reverse complement strand
TTTTGAGACAGAGTCTCGCTCTGTCCCCCAGGCTGGAGTGCAGTGGCTGGATCTCAGCTCACTGCAAGCTCCGCCTCCCCGGTTCATGCCATTCTCCTGCCTCAGCCTCCTCCTGAGTAGCTGGGACTACAGGCACCCGCCACCATGCCCAGCTAGTTTTTTGTATTTTTTTAGTAGAGACGGGGTTTCACGGCGTTAGCCAGGATGGTCTCGATCTCCTGACCTCGTGATCCGCCCGTCTTGGCCTCCCAAAGTTCTGGGATTACAGGCTTGAACCACCACGCCTGGCCCTTTTTTTTTTTTTTTAAAGTATATATATATATAAAACCTTCATTTTCCCTGGAGTTAATTATTGCCTTACTTTTTATTAATAAATTTGCTTATTTTTTGTGTTTTTATTACTAATTGATCCCTAAACTCTGCCAGAAGTATAACTCTTTCATCTACAAACATATCAGTTAATGCTCTATTTCCTTATTTTCTTTTCCTTTTTGAGCCATTCTTCCTGGAGCCCTTGCTGCTGCTCCAATCTGGAGCAGGTGTCTGTCCTTGAACTAGGGAACATCTCTTGTCCTACAATCTCCTTCACCAGCAACCTGGGCATTCCCTTTGCTCCTTTCCCGCAAAGGATCCTCTCTTGTATCCTACACGCAGTGGACGTGTGCCATCTTTTCTGGCCATCCAGCACTGTGAAACATCCTTGTGATGTTTTGCTAACTTCTGAGCCCCACCTTTCCCAAAACACTCCTTTCCCAAACTGGCCCAGCACAATCCATCTCAAGAGGAACACACAACCCCTCAGCCTGAAAAAGAGAAACACAGCCCCTCCTTTCTCAGGGAGGTCACACAGCCCCACCCCTCTCACAGGGACACACACACACACACACACACACACACACACACACGCAGCCCCTCCCCCCTCACAGGGACACACAGCCCCTCCCCCCTCACAGGGACACACACAGCCCCTCCCCGCTCACAGGGACACACAGCCCCTCCCCGCTCACACGCCCGCCGCCTTTGGGGCTGCTCCTCAGTCTCCTCCTTCCTGGGCTCGGCTTCCCAGTCCTGGGCTCCTGAGCCATGGATTTTCTTGAGAAGCCCCCCAGCGAGAGGCTGCCACAGAAGGCAGAGCTGTCACCTGGAAGGAATGCTCGGGACTCCTCTGGTAATCTGGGTGGCAGAGGCTGGGCTGCCCGAGTACCTGACTCCAGCCCTCAAGGCAGCCGTCCTGTGGGCAGGGACTCCTGCCTCTGTTTACTCATCCCTGAAATGGAGTCACGATTGTATTGCATGGTGTTGATACAAGGCAGTGTCTGCAGGACCTGGCAATGAGGGGTCTTAGTCACCATCAGCCTCACTGTAAGGGGAGCCCGAGTACCACGCCTTACGTAGTTGATGACATACAAGTAGAATTTGACTGAAAATATGAAGGAATTTCTTTTTTCTTCACTCAAAACTAGTTATCAGGAAGAAAAACAAATGAGCAGCATCTGTCTGGCTTTGTGGAGGGGACCGCCCAGTGCAGGCAGCACCCTCCCGCTGTGCAGCACCTACCATGGGTCTCCATGAGGTCCGCGGTGTGCTCTGCACAAACGTGGCATTTCTAGAAAACCCAACCGCCTGCTCTGCTATTTATGTCTTGGTGACAAACACAAAATGCTTCTCACCAAGCAGAGGGCAAAATGACACGTGCGTAAATTCATTAAAGCCAAGATGAGTAGGAGGTCTCAGGAACATGTGACCAGGTAGCTAAAGTCTGCTGGTGTCAGCATAGTGGCTGTCCCACTCACTCCTCACAACCGCACTGCCTGGAACCCTGCCAGGCCTGGGGCCTCTGAGCATGTTCCACATGTGACAAACGCCACAAACTGTTTCCATGCAATTCCCCCATGGTTTATTTGACGTCAGTCTTTCTTCACTACACATTAGCCTCATAAGAGGCTTGTAGAAAAATCAGCTCCCTAAGACAAATAAACAAAGTTCCCAGGGCACTGCAGAAGCTGGAAATGTGTTCAATTCTTTCCCGGCCGCCTTAAATTGGTATGTCAACCTGAGTAGATAAAAATGTTTTGCAGGCCGGGCGCAGTGGCTCACGCCTGTAAACGCAGTACTCTGGGAGGCCGAGGCAGACGGACTGCTTGATCCCAGCCTGGGTGAAACCCTGTCTCTACAAAAAATATACAAAAATTCGCTGGGCGTGGTGGCACATGTCTGTGGTGCCAGCTACTCAGGAGGCTGAGGTGGGAGGATCGCTTGAACCTGGCAGGTCAAGGCTGCAGTGAGCCATGATCATGCCACTGCACTCCAGCCTGGACAACAGAGCCAGACCTTGTCTCAAAAAAAGAAAAAAAATGTCTGGCAGATAAAGAAACGGTGGAAGGGGCCGTCAAGTGGAAACAACATAGGCAAGACGGCACAACAGATGCCATGGCTGGCTCCTGGCCCCTGCCAGCGCCAGAGTCAAGGCGCCCAGCTGAAATGCAACTTCCACAACCAGGAGGAGTGAGGCCTGCGGGGGTTGGGGGTGGGAAGCGGGACTGCCCAGGAGTTTTAAACCCCGAGAAAGCCTTGGTTCTGGCGACTACACTGTGGGGCAGTGGGGCAGACAGGACAAAGCTGGGGACATCCCGACAGCCGCAGACAGGTGACAGCGTAAGTCAGAGGGAGCTCGACACAGGAGTTTTACGATGGGGGCTCCCTACACGTCTTCCTTACCGTTGAGGAGCTGCAGCTCCAGGAAGGTGGCGGAACACACTTTACACACCCACTGGCTGGGCTCCGACTCCACGGGGGCGCTGTTTTCCGGGGTGCCTGCAGCTTCAAAAGACATGAGAGGAGAAGAAGGTGACCCCCAGGCAGCTCATGTCTCCCCGAATCCCGGCCCAGCGGAGAAGGGGTGTGTGCTGAGAGGTGGTGATGACAGTGATGACAGCAGCTGACGGGCCTGTGGTCACTCCACATACAGACACCATTTTCAGAGCTTTACACACATGGTTGGTTCGGCCATGTGACTGTCCCCTTTGCACAGATGAGGCAACTGAGCACAAAGACATGCCTGCTGCAGGGTCACCAGTCACAGAGCTGAGAACTCCTCCAAGAAGCCAGTCCAGAGGGACCAGGTTTGTCCCTCACATGACTTCACGAGAAAAATGCATCCTAAAGAACCAAGCGTAATTCCCCTAGCTCTCACTGGCTCATAGAATAAGCGACAGTGGAACCCAAAACAGCCAGCCAGTGGCGCCCCCGTGTGTGGCTGGGCTGCTGCTCCCGCCCAGCGCTGTCCAGCAGACTTTCTGTGGATGACTGACGTTCTCCATAGCTGGTATCCAGCAAGGCAGCCGGTAACCAGATGTGGCTCATGTCCCAGGAAGTAAGTGTTTAATTTTACTAAATTTGAACTTAATTTTACACAGACACCTGAGATAGGGGGCCACTATCCCAGGAAGCACCTCTATCCCTCAGCCCACACCACACAGGAATCTGGGGAGAGAGCGCTAGGCTGAGAGTACATGACATGTGGTGTAAACCTGGCTATAAAGAGAACTACAGGCACCTTTTAACAAAAAAGTCACTGATGCTCTTGTGCAACCTAAAACTGGGAGGCATTTTAAGTGAGTGTGCCACGATCTGGCCCAGGCCAGTTTCTCTACAATTCATCTGGCAGCTCTATGGGCCAGCCCACGGCAGGACCCCTGCCCATCACTTTGACTCCAATCATGATACAGCCTGGATTGAAGTTCATCACCCACGGCAAACTCTAGGGGCCACTCCCAAAGACAAACTCCTGGGTCTTTAAAAAAATAATCCAGAACTACAACTGCACATGCATTCAGCGCTAGAAAAAAACATGTATCTTTTCATATCCAAAACCAGCACTAAAGATGCAATGAATAAAAGGAAAAGGTAGAGATTACTGCTATCACCGTTTGCAAGCATGTTCTGAGTTTTCATAAGATAACAAGAAGAGGTATAAATGTAACATGAAATTTTTTGTCATACTAAAAATAAAGAAAGAGCAGAAAGAGCGTATGTGTGCGGGGGGAACCCTGCCAGCAGGGCACTTTTCCGGGACATCCCGTCCCCACCAGCTTCTGTTCCCTTTTACGCTTGCTCTCTGAGAATCCACTGCTTGAAGAATCCCAAAATATCAAGGACAAATGGAAATCAGAACCAAATTCCCATTTCTCACTCACCTTCCCAAACATACACAGGTTCCAAAGAGAGAAAGACACTCACATATAAGTTTCAGAAAAAGAGGACAAGGGCCCAGGTTAGCTGGAAGCCACCACTTCTGAATAAGGAGAATTTCTTCTAATCCACGTGGGCCCTTGTCTCCGGCAATAAGCCTCCACACCCCCACAAGCGCCGGTTCTCCTCAACTTGGTGCTCAGCTAAGTAAAGAGGACTAGAAAAACTTGTCATGATGACTATCCACTCATCAAGAGAAGTACTCAGGATTTTCTGAATATTAATTGTAAAAGATAAGAATTCTTAAGAAAATACATTAGTTAACAGAAGGCAATTCTTCACTGCCAATCATTTAAATATCCAACAAAAGAGAAGTGTCTCAACAAAATCTAACACCATACAGCTTTAAAATGATGCCAGAGAGAGTACCAGTAGGGAAAAGGCTTAAGATGTGGTGAGCCAGACTGTGCACGCAAAGAAAAGTAAGCAGTAAGATGGGAGGTGCAGCGAGAGCTCCGCTATGCAAAAATGCAGTTTTTTTTAAAAAAAAAAGGAACAGCAAAGCTATAGCACAGCAAACAGTCTGGAGTTCCAGTGGGCAGGGCTGACTACAGGGCAGCACCAGAGAACTTCCTGGGATGAAGTCGAGGTCTGTAAGTCAACTGTGGTGGAGTTCAGACAACTGTAGACACTCAAAAGTCTCTAAACTGGCAGGGACAGTGGCTCACACCTGTAACCCCAGCACTTTGGGAGGCCCATGCGGGTGGATTACTTGAGGCCAGGAGCTCAAGACCAGGCTGGGCAACATGGCAAAACCCCGTCTCTACTAAAAAACGCACAAATTAGCTACGCGTGGTGGCATGCGCCTGTAATTTCAGCTTCTTGGGAGGCTGAGGCACGAGAATTGCTTGAACTCGGGAGGCAGAGGTTGCAGTGAGCCGAGATCACACCACTGCACTCCAGCCTGGGCGACAGACCCAGACTCTGTCTCAAAAAAAAGCTCTGAACTGTACACTTAAAATCATTGAGTCTTACTGTATGTAAACTATATGTCATCAGTGCTGGTTTTTAAAATACAGGGGCCAGTGAGGTGGCTCATGCCTGTAATTCCAGCACTTTGGGAGGCTGAGGCGGGCGGATCACTTCAGGTCAGGAGTTCAACACCAGCCTGGCCAACATGGCGAAACCCCATCTCTACTAAAAATAGAAAAATTAGCTGGGCGTGACGGTACATGCCTCTGATCCCAGCTACTGGGGAGGCTGAGGCAAGAGAATTGCTTGAACTGGGAGGTGGAGGTTGCAGAGAGCTGAGATTGGGCCACTACCTTCCAGCCTGGGTGACAGAGCAAGACTATCTCAAAAAAATAAAATTAAAATAAAATAAAAAATACAGGCCGGGCGCAGTGGCTCAAGCCTGTAATCCCAGAACTTTGGGAGGCCGAGATGGGCGGATCACGAGGTCAGGAGATCAAGACCATCCTGGCTAACACGGTGAAACCCCGTCTCTACTAAAAAAAAAAAATACAAAAAACTAGCCGGGCGAGGTGGCGGGCGCCTGTAGTCCCAGCTACTCGGGAGACTGAGGCAGGAGAATGGCGTGAACCCGGGAGGCGGAGCTTGCAGTGAGCCGAGATCACGCCACTGCACTCCAGCCTGGGCGACACAGCGAGACGCTGTCTCAAAAAAAAAATAAAATAAAATAAAAAATACTAGAAAATGTGAATCATATGGCAACAACAGTTGAGTTAGAACAGTGATGCTCTGTGTGACTGAACAGTTTCCCCAATGTTATAAAATGTGTTTGTATTTTACTTTTTTCATCAGAAAGGTGATTTTGAAAATTTTCTCTCTTTGAAACCCAGGTGTGTTTCAGAAGGGGAGTGAGAAATGGGACTCTGGCTCTGATTTCCATTTGTCCATGATCTAGTGGGATTCTTCAAGCAGCAGCTTCTCAAAGCAAGTGTAAAAGGGAGTAGAAGCTGGTGGGGATGGGATGTCTCAACGACACCCTACTGGCAGGGTGTCCCCACCACACTCTCCTCCTGGGCCCCATGCTCTCTCCCATGAAGATCCAGGATGCTTCTTGGGCTGCCCCCTCCATCAGTCAGCAGGTTCAGGTTCTTGTAAAGAGAGAAAATCAATCTTAATGTGAGCTCAAAAAAAGATAAGGCCAGGCACAGTGGTTCACGCCTGGAATCCCAGCACTTTGGAAGGTGGGAGGATTGCCTGAATCCAGGAGTTCAAGACCAGCCTAGGCAACACAGTGAGACCCATCTCTACTAAAAATAAAAATTAAAAAAATTAGCTGGGTGTGGTGGCACATCCCTGTGGTCCCAGCTACTAGGGAGGCTGAGATGGGAGGATCACTTGAGCCCAGGAGGGTGGCTGCAGTGAGCCACGATCATGCCACTGCACTCCAGCCTGGGCGAGAGTGCCAGACCCTATCTCAAAAAACAAAAAAAAAGGAAAGGAACTAGAAAAGTAAATCCACTACCAGAATAAAATAAGTAACTTTTAAAGGGATGTGTTACTGCTCCTTTAGTATAAAACCAAACTTTTCTCTGTATTTAGAAGACAGCTCTGCTGATCTGCAAAACTGACTGATTTCTATACAAAGATGTATGTTTGGAGCAAATGAAAGAGACAGAATTAAGTCAATGAGTCTTAGGAGCTCTCACGCTCACCAAGAAAGACTCGGCCACCGTAATAAGTAATTTACAGGAACCGCCAGTACGGTTCTAGGAGCACACCAATGGCCCTGGAGGCCACTCACATCACTCTGCCTACGCCCACTGGGCCAGAGGTGCAACAATGCCACCAAAGTCCTCCTTTCCTCCCACCACGTAGGAGTGTTCTCTCTGGGAGTGTCCACCCCAGAGGCCGTGTCACTGAGCAGGAGTGGAATTACACAGTTACCCTAGAACTCCAGGCCTTCACGTGTCCAGTCTAAACAGTGAGAAATGGGCAAGTGGCCAGCTTTCTAGATGTTTCTAGCCTGTCTTCGAAGGTCTTGTTATCTATTGAGATACTCATTTCTGAGAAGTGGGCAGTGTTGGGCTCCAGTGCATAGCCTCAGCTGGGGGAGGTGCTCAACACACACTCAGGCTCTGGTGGACCCCGGGTGCACTGGGCAGGCAGGGCTCTAGAAGCACCACTGTGCCTGGAGAGGGACCCCTAGGGGCCCAGGGCAAGGAGCCAGGTAGGTGGCAGAGGATGAGAGGCAGTGTGTGTGTAGGTAGCGGGGGCGATGACGCGGCTGCTGGGTTGCTGTTTGAACAATCAGCAGGTGGACCCCAAGGAAAGCCCACCAGGGCAGCCGGTGACACTTCAAGGGCCAAGACAGAGCTCAACAGGGGCTCTCTAGGGAAGGGAAGGAGGAACCCAACCGACCAGTGAGTGGACAGGAATCATGATGTTCACTACCTCTCTAGAAATAACTGCTTGCCATTTGTCCCCAAACACAAGCGACCATTCTAAAAAGCATTTCTGAAATCTAAGACTAACTGAGTTATTTCCCCAATTATAAACCCTGTTGAGGTTTAAGCTATGCTTAAGTGACCATATGCTCCCATTTACGCAGACTGTCCTGGTCGAATTATGACAAGTGTCCTTTCATTCTGAGAAGTTTTAGGGAGGAATCGGAATTACCCTAGGAACTCTGGAATCAGGAGGTGGCTCTGTTGAACACCACAGTCCCAGGCTGACTCCACTTAAATCTACTGTTTCAAACTCAGCTCCAGATTAAAGGGTCTCCAGCAGGTAAAATGAATACAAAACACCTGTAGCTCCAATAAGGGGTGGCAACTTTTGCTTTGACCTTAGCCTTGAGAGTGGTGAGGGCATCCCCCAGGATATAAGCTGATAAGCGGGTAAATGGTCAAGGACAGCATCTCAGAACCCAAACCCCA
>NW_012107474.1:4087747-4099286 GCF_000951045.1 Mandrillus leucophaeus | reverse complement strand
TAATAAGTAATTTACAGGAACCGCCAGTACGGTTCTAGGAGCACACCAATGGCCCTGGAGGCCACTCACATCACTCTGCCTACGCCCACTGGGCCAGAGGTGCAACAATGCCACCAAAGTCCTCCTTTCCTCCCACCACGTAGGAGTGTTCTCTCTGGGAGTGTCCACCCCAGAGGCCGTGTCACTGAGCAGGAGTGGAATTACACAGTTACCCTAGAACTCCAGGCCTTCACGTGTCCAGTCTAAACAGTGAGAAATGGGCAAGTGGCCAGCTTTCTAGATGTTTCTAGCCTGTCTTCGAAGGTCTTGTTATCTATTGAGATACTCATTTCTGAGAAGTGGGCAGTGTTGGGCTCCAGTGCATAGCCTCAGCTGGGGGAGGTGCTCAACACACACTCAGGCTCTGGTGGACCCCGGGTGCACTGGGCAGGCAGGGCTCTAGAAGCACCACTGTGCCTGGAGAGGGACCCCTAGGGGCCCAGGGCAAGGAGCCAGGTAGGTGGCAGAGGATGAGAGGCAGTGTGTGTGTAGGTAGCAGGGGCGATGACGCGGCTGCTGGGTTGCTGTTTGAACAATCAGCAGGTGGACCCCAAGGAAAGCCCACCAGGGCAGCCGGTGACACTTCAAGGGCCAAGACAGAGCTCAACAGGGGCTCTCTAGGGAAGGGAAGGAGGAACCCAACCGACCAGTGAGTGGACAGGAATCATGATGTTCACTACCTCTCTAGAAATAACTGCTTGCCATTTGTCCCCAAACACAAGCGACCATTCTAAAAAGCATTTCTGAAATCTAAGACTAACTGAGTTATTTCCCCAATTATAAACCCTGTTGAGGTTTAAGCTATGCTTAAGTGACCATATGCTCCCATTTACGCAGACTGTCCTGGTCGAATTATGACAAGTGTCCTTTCATTCTGAGAAGTTTTAGGGAGGAATCGGAATTACCCTAGGAACTCTGGAATCAGGAGGTGGCTCTGTTGAACACCACAGTCCCAGGCTGACTCCACTTAAATCTACTGTTTCAAACTCAGCTCCAGATTAAAGGGTCTCCAGCAGGTAAAATGAATACAAAACACCTGTAGCTCCAATAGGGGTGGCAACTTTTGCTTTGACCTTAGCCTTGAGAGTGGTGAGGGCATCCCCCAGGATATAAGCTGATAAGCGGGTAAATGGTCAAGGACAGCATCTCAGAACCCAAACCCCAGCATGGCTCCAGTCTGGGCTGGCCACGGGCACACATGCTGCCTAGGCCTTCAGGAATTCCAGACACAAGCAGCTCAGGTCCCGAAGATCACAGTCACTTGGGTCTGCTCAGAGAGCCCAGCCTCGCAGGACTTGGAAATGGCCCCTGACCCAGCGGGCACCACCACGGGGGCCTTTCTCGTGCGGGGCCAGGCCAGGCCAGGTACCTGGTTTTGGCAAAGCCACGAGGGTGGGGCTAGGAGCCACTGGGTAAAGAGCAGTGGGTTTCTCCAAGTTCTTTTTGTCCTTTTCATTCTTAAAGAACTCCCCACAAAGCCACAGTCTTTCTCCGTGAAGGGTGCGAAGCCTTTACTTTACCAACCTGGCCGAAGAGGACGCTGCCACCACTGCAGGCCCTAGAAGGAGCCGCCCCACCTGGCTCCTTGCCAACACTCCCCGGCAGCATCCCCAGCGGCCCCTCTCCACCCAGCCCTCACATGGCCCATAGTGGGTTCAATAGTGGCTCCCCAAAAATTCACATCCACGCACCACCTTTGGGAGAGGATCTGTGCAGATGCCATCAAGTTAAGGTGAGGATGTGATGGACTGGGGAGGCCTGAATCCAAAGACGGGTGGCCTTATGAAGAGCTGACACAGAGACATGGGGGAGAAGACAGGCAGAGACTGGAGTTGACACAGCCACAAGCCAAGGGATGCAAAAGGCCGCTGTGCCGGCCACCACCAGAGGTTGGGGAGAGTCCCGGGACAGATTCTCCCTCAGAGTGCCCAGAAGGAACCAGCCCTGCTGCCACCCTGACCATGGACGTCTGGCCTCCAGCACTGTGAGAGGCACATTTCTGACGTGAAGCCACTGGGTTGCTGGTGTTTTACGAGGGTAGCACAGCGCTGGGACACTCCCACACAGCCTGTCGCAGACCTGGGATTAGGGACAACCAGGGGCATTTTACAAAGCCTCAAACATACTGACAAACAGGACAGACCAGAACCTTCCAAATATGTTAAGAATCTTACGCTACCGAGCTACTAATATTTTGGATTACACTGCATTTATAAAACAAGGAAACAATGCTCATATGAGAATCAGGTCATTTGGTTTGGGGGGGGTCAGGCGAGTCAATATCTATTTCTCCCCCTTGAGCAAATAATCTTCATGCCAACAATAAAGAACATTTGCTCCCCTGGGGAGTGTCAGTTTCAGCCGTATGAAATTGCTGTTTTGCAGGTCAAAAGGAATTTCATAGAGTTTCTTCAGGTTTCATGAGGAGGATCTCTGTCAAAACACCCGCAATACGGATGAGAAAGATTTAAAGTTCAACAGCCCTGCTTGATGGGCAAAGTGATGCCCCGACCCCGGCTTAGCAGGACAGGCACTGTGATCTGCTTTTCCAGCAGGAATGCTAGATATGGGCAGATCACACCCATAACCTTCACTAGGGCTTTCTTTGAACATGCAGGCACACACACACAGGTACGCACAGGCGCGCACAGGCACACACACACACACACACAGGTACGCACAGGCGCGCACACACACACACACACAGGTACGCACATGCGCACGCGCACACACACACACACACACACAGACACTCCCCCCAACTCTGGGAGGCGGCCATTGCACGGTGAACAGCAACACTGGAGCCGGGTGCCAGGGACCAATCCTGATTTCTTCATCTACTCCACTGTGACCTGGGGTCAGTTCCTAAACCTCTCTGTGCTATTTCCTCTGGCTAAAGACAGGGCTAGTACCCCAGCCTCATAGGATTAGGAGGATGAGTCACTGGACGTAGCCCCAAGGGCAGAGCTAAGCAGTCATGCACCACGTAACAAGGTTTCAGTCAATGACAGTGGTCCCATGAGATTCTAATACAGTATTTTTCCTCTATTATCTTGTCTATGTTTACATAAACAAATACCATGCATCACAGTTGCCCACAGCATGCAGTACAGTCACAGGTTGGACAGGCTGGTAGCTAGGACAACAGGTTACACGGCACAGTCTGGGTGGCTAGCAGGCCATGCCATCAAGGTGCGCAAGAGTGCGCTCTACAACGCGCCAAAGACAGTGCCATCGCCCCAGGATACATTTCTGAGAACGTATCTCTGTGGTTAAACACTGCCTCACTGTGTTAGCTTGTGTTACATCCACGTGCCCAAACTGACCAAGGATGTTTGACAAGCAGAAAGACAGACCCGACTCTCCACCCCTCCACTCTCCGCATCCCAGCAGCTGGCCCAGCACAACCCATCTCAGCAGTGTGGGGTCAGCACAGAGCCAAGGGGCCATAACCCCTCCGGCGAGGCATGAGGGAAGGTGGCTTCAGATCAGGGGCCGCCACGTACCATGGGCGCCAGAGCCGGCCTGCTTCAGCATGGGCTTGTCCATCTTCTTGGCATAGAAGGCCGCGTACCACACGCGCAGCTCGGTGCCCGGGGGAATGTCTCTGGAGGTGGTGAAGTACACGTCGCTGCCATGCTGGTAGGCCGTCAGGTTCTGGTGCTCAGCCTCCGCCGCCGGCCGCACCAGCATCATCCAGTTGCAGTCATCCTCGTTGGAGGTGTCGAAGCACACGGGGTGCCCGTCCTTCTGGAACACCTGAGGGTGAGTCAGCCCGCGGAGAAGCCGGGAAAATGGCTGATTACCCATCTGCGTGTCAGCGTGTCGGGGGCGGGTGCTGAGGAACCCATCTAGACAGTGCCACCTCAGAAGCCATAAGGGCTCCTGTATGGGATGCTGAGGTGTTTACAATGGTGAGGAGGGTCACAGGTAGACCATGTGGTTTGGATGCGTCAAGTTAGTCACAGGCAAAAGGAAGCAGCAGACACAGCCTATGTGTCATCGTACATCACACAGCAGTCTATGTGTCATCTGGATACCTGAGTGTTATTCACGGCCCAGGTGCGGAACTCAAGTTCAAATCAGGTTCTAGTGGGCCTGCGGATATTGAAGTTCTAGTCCTGGTCCAGGTCGGCTTTGGGCTATCTGAGCTCCACTCCTAGTCCACGTGTCATAGGGACACCTAGGCTCTCCAGATGGCCCAGTGGGAACTGGGACACAGTTCTACTCCCAGCCCCACCACAGGATGCTGGGTTCCTCCGGCTGGCTACCTCCCTGTCTATCAAACAACACCATTGCTTTATGGATTAAATGCAGGCAGGAAGCAGGGAGAAAAACTTACATATTTTGAAGTTCAAATCAACCACATGACTATAGAAGGGTTTTGTTCCTTATTTTCTGATGCCATGATCTGAGCTCTTCCTCCCTGCAGGAAGACAGCTCTCCCCTCTCCTGAGCTTCTCCTAGAGAGGCCTAAGGACGGAGCCCTTGGAAGTGAGAGGCGGGGGTGGGGGACCACCAGGTACCTAATGACCACCAGTTGCTGAGGAAGGCATGCTCCCAGCTGGTGGCACCATCCCTCTGGTGGGCACGGTCCAGCTGAACGCTGGTGCGTGTACTGAGAACAACCCGCTACGAGGTGATGACCTGCAAAATCGCGTAGCTGAAAGACCACCAAAATGGGCACAAAAGGCTTCTTTTATTAAAGGGGCCTCACCCCCAACCGTGCACCCACACCAACTGCATACATTGACTGGATGGGTGCTGCAAAGGACAGGCAGGTAGCCAACAGCCTTTCAGAGGCTGTATTGGGTATTGTTACATATTTCTTCAACTTAAAACAGCCTTTTCTTTCCTTCTTTCCTTCCTTCCTTTACTTCCTTCCCTCCCTCCCTTCCCTTCCTTTCTTCACTTCCTTCCCTCCCTGCCCTCCCTTCCTTGCTTCCTTCCTTCCTTCTCTTTTTGTAAACAACTCAAGTGCCTTTCCTTTTTTCCCCTTTTTGCTGCAATCTGCCTTATAAGCTCAGGTTTTCAAAGGGCTTCCAAAAACCCAAGCTTGTCCACTTCATCTGCCTGTCCTAAAACAAGCGGATCCCTTTCAAGGATCTCTAAGAAAAGTTTGCTAACAATCCATTCCTCATTTGTTTATTTCACAGATATTTCTGAAGCCTGGCTGGCTTGGGGTACTATCGTACCCCTGAGGGCAGACATGGGAACAGTCAAAAACCCGCCTCGCCTGGCCTCATGGGCCTTCCAGAGGGCTCATTTTTTACGTATTCTAAAGCCTGCCTTGCGATATACATACATTTTAGTTTTCTCGAGTTCACGTCAAAGTAGAGAACCACTGTCTTCTCTCAGTCTGATGTGCTTTTTAGAGCTACCAAACTTCGTACTGTTGCTCAATGTCTCATCACTGCCTAAACAAACACCTTCCCTTTGAAAGGGCTTTGCAAACCACCATACGCTCTGCACAGGTGTGAAAAGAACTGGAGTGATGGACCCCTGCAAGACACTGCCTTGCAAAGCCTGCAACAGCAACGGAGGTCGTTTAAGACAGCTGGAGTCAGCATTTGGCGTTTCTCCTGCGTATGTTTTAAATACACTCTTTAATGTTCTGCAAAACTGAAAATTACAAAATACCAACTTAATATTGATGCTCTCGCAATGTAAAAAGAAACGTTTCCTTGGAAATTAAGCAGACCTACAATGTTTAGAGCTATTTTCGAGGAATTGACAAATCATGGAAACTCGGTGGTTCTCGCTCCCCATTCCCACATAGGAACGCCAGAAAAATACCCAGTTCCTGAGCTCCTGTTTGGCAACAGCCTTTACCTTCAGGGGAAACGCGGACTCCTTTTCCCATTTGGCGACCCTCCTGGACTCAAAGGGACCGAACTGTGTCCGCTTGACGAGCTGAGTGATGGCAAACACTCCCTCGGCTCCGTCTTCCAGTCGTCTGATCTCCAAGTTGGGAGGAAGGGATGACCTGGAAATGGAATAAAACAAGACTCAAAAGAGAGCACGCACACCTGGGGACCAACTCGTTAAGATAACCTAAAAGCTCGCCCTCACTGACCGCCAGGGGTCTTCAGAAATAAAATTCTCCAGGTGATAAAATAGAAGCCTCCTGGTGGCTCACACCTGTAATCCCAGCACGCACTTTGGAAGGCCGAGGTGGGAAGACTGAATGAGCCCAGGAGTTTGAGACCAGCCTGGGCAACATGGTGAAACGCTGTCTCTACAAAAAATACAAAAAATTAGCTAGGCATGGTGGCGTGTGCCTGTAGTCCCAGCTACTTAGGAGGCTGAGGCAGGATGGCTTGAGCCCAGGAGTTCAAGACTGCAGTGAGCCGAGATTGTGCCACTGCACTGTAGCTTGGGTGACAGCACAGGACCCTGTCTCAAAGAAAAAGAAAACAGAAGCCTTCCTAACAGGTGCTGAATGAAGATTGAGGCTGAGGTTGTGATGATGCCCTCGGGCTGTGGCAATCTAGCCATAATCTTGTGGCCTTAGCTACACGAGGCCAACCACAAGGCCTTCCTGAGATTCACCCAGAGCACACCATGGCGGGGCTGTTTACTGAAGGATGGATTTCACTCCCCGTGGGAAAGACAGCGACAACAGGTGCATCTCTGGTGGGGCTGCTACGGGACAGGAAAAGGTCAGACTGGTGTGGGGACCACAGGGAACTCGCTGCTGAGGAGCCGTAGGAACAGCACCCCGAGAGAGACGCAAGGGCCACGGGTGTCCCAAAGAGAAAGGGTTTCCAGCCAAGTGGAGCAGGCCAGTTTCACTGAGGATGTGATCTCTTTAACTGAAGTAGAAGAATGTCAAGGACAGGGTGTGGGGAGGAAGGCATAGGAGCCAGGACGAGCCCATGACACGTCCAGAACAGAGGCGGACATGGGGTCCCCAGAGCACAGACCTCTCAGGGCGGGCAGGAGGCCGCTGAGACGAGGAGCCAGCCCAGAGGGTCCAACTGCAGGACCAAGGGTTTCAGCTGAATTTTCATGGGCAACAGGCAGCCCCTGAGGGTTCTGGGGAAGAGGGGGGTTGATGGGAAGAGGGGGGTTGATCCGCTCTCTACTTTAGGCTGAAACATTAATCTCTTTGTTTTGAATCACACTAAGAAGAAAACAAATGAACGGTGTTGTGAGGCAGTGGGGAGGCTCCTGGAAACAGTCCTGGAAAGACGGTGACCATCTGTGCAGCAGCAGCACGTGCCAGGTACCATCACCCACAACACCACAGCCACCCCACGGGAACCGCCATCCTCTCCCCTTTACAGAGGCCACCGAGGTCTGGAGAGGAGTGCCTTGCCCAAGCTCACCTGCCCGGGGCCACCATGTGGCACAGCCTCCCCCAGGTGAGGGTGGAACGGCAGGGCAGCTGCTGCCCACTGAGCTGCCTCACCAGGCCTGCAGGGGCTGCTTCTGGAAGCTGCTGTGGGTCAGCCCCGTCCTGTCCTCATGACCCCCCTCCCCTGCCCCGCCTGCGTGTGCATGTGTCCGCTGGCAGGCCAAGACCTGGAATGCAGAGAAGCCAACGAGCAGACCTCCAGCTTGGCCACTGGTGTTCAGCACATCAACCACCTTGGCCAGTCCATTCTTCTGCAGCCTCCACAATGTGTCAGGAACAGCTGGGCTCCAGCTAAGAACCCTGGAGTGGATCAAAGAAACTCACTCTGGAGCTTCGAAGTGTGTGTTTTGGCGCATCCCGGCAGCAAGGCTGCTCCATTCACAGAGGGAAGGGAATTGGTGGCACTCACTCAGAGTGCCTCTGTTCTCCCTTGGGCTCCTTCCTCCCCGTGTGCAGACACGAAGGCTGCTAGGCTCCTGCCGCAGCTGGCATATGGACAGGCCCGGGACCGTGAAAGCAGCTCACGGCGGTCACTCACCTTGCCCTGCTTAACACAAAGGAGTCTTTGACCATGACCACTGGGCCTAGCTCAGGACATTCGGAGTCGTGGTACTGGCTGCAGTCTTCACACCCTGCAAGCAGACATCCGAGCATTAGAGCACCCAGGGAAGGAGACACGCAAAGAACACAAACCTGGGAAATGGGGACCCTGGCCCCCTGAGGGTGACCCAGAGTCATGAGACACATGCATCCGACACCACAAAGACAAGCAAGGGAGGGTGCATCGGATGGCACGAGGCCTGTGTCCCGAAGGTCTCCGTCAGTGCTCACGCACACATGAGGAGTGCAAAGGCAGGACACACCTCCAGGGAAAGCGCCAGCTCCGCCGCACACCTGAAATCAAGCACCGTCACCTCCACGGTGACGAAGACCAAGACCCTCCCCAAAGAATGAGCATAAGTGAAAATGGCCAATGTTAGCGGGTTCATGATAACTCTAACACACTTCCCTCCTGCCTAGTCCTGGATTACTTTTCTGGACCAAGTGCTACCCCCTGCAAAGTGCCCTCGGCCAGGAGTTCTGAGAAAGGTGGTCCTATTAAAACCACACCCCTGTATCTGCACTGCTTAGGAAATAAATGGTTCGTGGGGAAAATTTAAATACACAACTTTTCTATATTATAAAAACCAAATGTGGACATGGCTTTGCCTAGACAGCAAACGCCATGCCCATCTGTGTTCTATGACATAGGGCTGGTCTCGGACAGGTCCCCAGGCCACTTACAGATGAACATGATCTCTTCGCTCCCATCTTCAGCCATCTCTGACACCTGTCAGGATACAAGAGAGCCTCATTACCAAATACCAAAATACTCTTACCAAAATACTTTTTTTTTTTTTTTTTTTTTTTGTTTGATCTTGCTCTGTCGCCCAGGCTGGAGTACAGTGGCACAATCTTGGCTCACTGCAACCTCTGCCTCCCAGGTCCAAGTGATTGTCCTGCCTCAGCCTCCTGAGTAGCTGGGACTACAGGTATGAGTCCCGGCTAATTTTTGTATGTTTAGTAGAGACAGGGTTTCACCATGTTGGCCAGGCTGGTCTCAATCTCTTGACCTTGTGATCCACCTGCCTCGGCCTCCCAAAGTGCTGGGATTACAGGTGTGAACCACTGCGCCTGGCCTCTTACCAAAATAATGTTTAAAGACAATTCCTACTAAGGGCCTCCTCCAGCCAGTATAGGGACATTACGTGGTGCTCTAAAGAGAGCACACAGTGGGGTCTCCTCTTATTGTGGGATGGGGCTGGGGTCCCTGAAACACCTTCTCACCTCAAATAATGTTATTTTTAATAAAAGCAATGGATTTGAACAGCCTCGTGAACTCAGATTTTCATCTTTTCATATTAGCCATAAATTACCATTTTAAAAACAAATATATCACCTTTTTGTGGTGACAAGGTCTTGCTCTGTCACCCAGGCAGGAGTGTAGTGGCGAGATCACAGCTCACTGCAGCCTCTACCTGCTGGGCTCAAGCAATCCTCCTACCTCAGCCTCCCAAAGTGCTGGGATTATGGCACGAGTCATCGTGCCCACCTATATCACCATTTTTAAAAAGCCAGTTGTCACTTTTTTTCCCCTCACTCACTGGGCCGTGAATTCCTCAGGGTCGGGTATGTCTAATGCAACGTTTTTTCTACAGTTCCTAACCTATGGCTGGTGCCCCATAAACACTCGTTTCTCTGGGGATTAAATAAATGTGTGATGTTGTGGAGGACTCTCGTGCTCCCACATAAGCTGTTATCAGATCCAATAATTCTATTCCCTATCCATCCTTGAGGTTCACCTCCATAAACACTTGCATAGTGGGTAGATGAGCACAAACTGACACCCACACACACATGTATTTACAGGGTGATCTAGACATTGTTCACTCCTGGGCTGTAAAATGGAAATAAAAACACCCACCTCATGCAATTTGGGAGGAGCATAAAGCGAGATACACACAGTATGTGCTACCGAATAATCATTCCTCCTCTGCCCACCCCCATTCCCAACTGTGCCCATTGGCACGTCCTTCCTGCATCCTGCTTCTCTGATGCCCGCTGCTGGTGGTTTAGGAAAGGATGCATGCTGGCACTTCTTGAATGCTGATTCCACACGCCCTCCACCCCACTCATCCCCAGCAGCTTGAAGGGTGAAAAGCAGACCATGCAAAACCCATATGGAAACACAGTCACTGAACATGCGTGTTTGAGAGCAGTGTGGGGTTGAAAACTTCAAGTTAGGAGAGTGAATTAGCTACGAGGAAGTGAGGCAGAGGAGAGACAGCTCCAATTTGCCCTTAAAATGCCAGAAATAACCAGGGGCGTGAAATTTTCTCCCAGAAGGGCACTGTATCTTCTTTTCCTGGGAACACGCATTCATGTTCAAAGGTCTCTCGCGGCTCCAGCAAGTCTGACTCAGTTTCACAGCCGCATTCGGCCTCGCCTGCCCCAGTTCCTGGGCACCTCGGCGCAAATAGGGACCAGTCTGGGATGGGGGCTCAGCTGGGCAGTGAACAGGAGATGAATAGGGGCAAAGGGCAGAAGAAACCCAGGCTGGGGTGGGTAGGGGCATGCTTTCATGAGTTGCTGCTGTGTTGCTGGAGGTGTAGGACCTGTGTGCCCCCTGCAGGAACTCACGCCACTCACAGTCAGAAGCTTGGGCAATGGGAACGATAGGCCTTAAGAGGCTCCCCACACTGTGGTTAGATCACCGCAGAATACAGAGTCCCAACAAAGGTATTGGAATCGGAGTGGGAGGATGGCGGAAAGTCGTCCTGGCCTTGCTTACTTGGGAACCTGCACAAATCCCCTGAGGCCTGGCGTGGCCGCCTCTCCCCAGGGCAGACCTTGCCTCTGGCCTCCACCTCTCACAGACTGCCCACCCCCCAGGTGCCCCCAGAGAAGAGCTCCTCTGAGCGGAGCTGCTGGGAAAGGAAACCCAGAAGAGGGAGGCGAGGGAAGCAGGAGAGCAGGGTTTTAGCCTCCTGTGCTACACTCTGATTCTATGTAAACGTCTGAGTCCTGGCAGTAAGGGTCCTGATTAGCAGCATCTGGTCCCATCACATGGCCTCTCTAAAACGGCTCCTCTGGGCCCAGGATCAGAGACCACAGCCACCCTGGGCTGCAGATCAGGCCTGAGTAATGGAGCATCTTCAAAGTCTTTGCTGTCTTAGCAAAAATCTCTTTAACACTCAGAAAGTGCCTTTGTAGAAGGGGAAGTGTGGTCTCCAGACCGCTAAGGCACACGAGACATCCCAGAACAAGGCACACAGGAAGTACTGTTTCAGGGAAAAGGAGAGGAAAAAAGAACTAGAAGTTTGAGATCCCAGGCAAGCGCGTGGCTCAGGTCTGTAATCCCAGCACTCTGAGAGACGAAGATGGGCAGATCACCTCGGGTCAGGAGTTCGAGACCAGCCTGGCCAACATGGTGAACCCCATTTCTACTAAAAATACAAAAACTAGGCTGGGCTTGGTGGCTCATGCCTGTAATCCCAGCACTTTGGGAGGCCAAGGCAGGCGCATCGCAAGGTCAGGAGATCGAGACCATCCTGGCCAACATGGGGAAAGCCCGTCTCCACTTAAAAAAAAAAAAAAAAA
>NW_012107474.1:4085773-4086724 GCF_000951045.1 Mandrillus leucophaeus | reverse complement strand
CTCAGACCAGGACCATCTGCATCTAACCTGGTGGTAAATGGGAAATGAGGGGTGACTTCAGACAAATGTTCCTTATACGGAACGCTCAGTGAAGAAAACTGTTAAAAACAACTTTGAAAAAGAAGCCTAAAGTGACAGACTCTGTCTCCCTGACTTCAAACTTCATTATCAAGCTACCGTCAAAAAACTCTGATACCGGTGAGAAGGTGAACAGAGATCAATGGAACAAAACAGACAACCCAGAAACAGACCTAAACAAACACGCCCAAAGCTTTTTTTCTTTTTTTGAGATGGAGTCTTGCTCTGTCGCCCAGGCTGGAGTGCAGTGGCGCGACCTCGGCTCACTGCAACTTCCGCCTCCCAGTTCAAGTGATTCTCTTGCCTCAGCCTCCTGAGTCGCTGGGATTACAGGCATGTGCTACCACGCCCAGCTAACTGTTATATTTTTAGTAGCGATGGGGTTTCACCATGTTGGTCAGGAGGGCCTCGATCTCTTGACCTCGTGATCTGCCCATCTCAGCCTCCCAAAGTGCTGGGATTACAGGTGTGAGCCACCGTGCCCGGCCTGCATTTTTTTAACAAAGACAAAAGCGGATTGGATTTTAAAGTCCAACTGAGGAAGGGCAACCATTTCAGCAGATGGTGCTGGAACAACTGGGCATCCACAGAGAAAAAAATGAACTATAACCTCATATCTTATTAGAAAATTAACTCAAAATGGATCAGTCTTAAAACATAAAATATTAAATAATAGAACTTAGAAAAACAGAGAAAATCTTTGGGCTCTAGAGCAAGCCACAGTTTTTAGACTTGTCACCAAAAACACAATCTATAAAAGGAAAACCATTTGCATCTTCATTCAGAAGGCAACAGTCAACCGAAAAACCAACATGTCAAAAGTAAACATCTGGACTCTCCTGACAGAGTCTCTCGGCCCCCACCTCCTGCATC
>NW_012107474.1:4070679-4084817 GCF_000951045.1 Mandrillus leucophaeus | reverse complement strand
TCTCCCTGATCCACCTGTCCAAAGTGTGGCATGTTTTCCAAAAGTGCTCTGTGATTTCCTTCACAGCACTGTCACCCGTGTGGCCATGCCTGTGTGTGACTGATCTCATGTCTCTCTCTCACCACACTTCAAGGGCCAAGAGGGCAAGACTTGTAGCAGCCTTGTACAGCAGAATATACTTGGACCCTCCTCAGCACTGGCACACGGGACAGGCTGATGTCTGGTAAGAGAATCGGCCACTTCCTGGTACACCCCGTAACACACCCCAGGCTGCGGATGCGAGGTCCACCCCAGGCACAGCCACTTCCCCTCAGTCCACCACGGGGGTTCTACCATCTTTCAAGACAGAGCCCTAACCTCACCCTCCCAGACACCTTCCTCCCTTCAGTTACTCTCACCTCCTCCGTGACCCCCCCAAAAAGTTGACTCTTCCAAAACCACTATCTCAGCCTCACATAATGTCATGCACATGGTCTGTTTTTTCTACTAGATTTATTTTCTTTCATTTTACTTTGAGACAGGGTTACTCTGTCACCCAAGCTGGAGTATAATGGTCCCATCACAGCTCACTATAACCTCACACTCGTGGCCTCCTGTGATCCTCCGGCTTCAGCCTCTCAAGTAACTGGGACTACTGGCATGCACCGCTATGCCCAGCTAATTTTTTTAATTTTTTTGTAGAGATTTGGTCTCACTATGTTGGCCAGGTTGGTCTCAAACTCCTGGCCTCAAGCAATCCTCCTGCTTCAGCCTCCCACTTCAGATTACAGGTATGAGCCCCCACGTCTAGCCTCTATTAGATCTTTAACCATGAAAGACAGAAGCTTAAAACTGACTTTTCCACTTACTCCCTTCGTCCAGTTCTTATGTACTTTGTATGTAGTACCCCACGTACAAGAAAGCCCTGATAAATCTTTTGACCTGACACCTTCACCTCCAGATAATTAAGAGTGGTTGGAAAGTTCCAAATGTTTTGTTTGCACAAGTTATGCCAAGAAAGTTCAAAAGTTTAGTTAGATTAGCATTAAGATCTGGAAGAGAAATTTCCCATGTTCCATATAAAAAGTGATTTTAAACTTTTATATTGTTTTTTGATATTTACAAAGCACCTGCTAGGTGCAAGGTTCCAATGCTACCACAACGACCTGTGCTTGGCCTTTGACATCCCTGGCCCACGACAGGAGGTGGCCCTGGCCTGGGGTCTTTCTCCATAGTGGCCTCCTGGGACCACCCTGGTCTGGTGTTGGCCAGGCCACTGCCTTCCCTCCACTTGACACTAAGCCTGTCTATGGGTTTCCAGGTTCACGTACTTGAAAGAAAGTTCAAATAAAGCCTGTGCTACTGAAGAAATCTTGCAAGGAAACAATGTGGTTCTTGGAATCTGCAGCCTGGCACCCACGAGAATATCTTATCAGCTCAAATAAAACGAAGTCCATTTCTTGTGCAGATATTCGAGGGACACCTGCCATGGGCAGCTGGTGTTGAAGGGCTGTTCATTTGGGGCAGCAGAACGAGCACAAAGCTTCTCCCCTTCCACACATGCCACACAACAAAGGGTGTGACCGTGGCCTGCACAGGGGACGCTAGAGAGGGCTGGTAGAGCCCAGATCTGGCTGGACCACCTGACCTGCATCCTGATTCCTGGGTAGAAGCCAGAACACCTCCACTCCCTGGGGAGACCCTATCCACTCCCTTCTCAGTACAAAGGGGGAAAGGTCTAGAACAAGGAATCTGACCTTTCTGTTGTTACCAGATGGGTGTGCCCCGCCAGGTTCAACCACAACCTGCTCACCTGGGAGAGTAACCTCCCCAGGCAGGGCTAAGGGAGCGGGGACTCCTTTCTGTGCTGAGCTCTGAGATGTGGGGAGATGCCAGACACCCTCAGCTCAGAAAGCCCAGAAACCTCACTGACTATCTGAGTTTTGCACAGATTTTCTATTCACACAAAGAGTGACCCTGCAGAAAGCAGCCACTCAGGGGCCTCTGCTGCGCCGGTAGTCAAACTCCCCGAAACTGAAAGGAGTTAAGACGCAACTCCTTTCTACTCTAGCCCTGACCTCCTCCGTTCACAATCTTTCCCAGGGCTGGGGGCAGATTTTCCTGGTTCCCCCAGGAAAAGTTTTGTGCAAAGGGTCCTGAAAGCAGTGAAAGGAAAGCAAGCTGAGCTCTACACACTACAGCAGAACAGGTGAAACAAACATGTTGAAAGGACAGAGTCTCACCATGTTGCCCAGGCTGGAGCCCAGTGGTTTTTCACAGGCGTGAACATAGCGCACTACAGCCTCAAACTCCTCGGCACAAGCGACCCTCCTGCTGCAGCCTCCGCATAGCTGGGAGTGCAGCCATTGTGCCCAGCTTGAAAAATAGTTTTGAGGATTATTTATTAATGTGACCTGCAAGGGCTGAGGAGGTTTAGAAAAAGCTACTGGTTTTGAAATATTGGGAAACGAAAGCTTCACGATTTTTTTGTGTGTGTGTGTGAGACGGAGTCTCACTCTGTGGCCCAGGCTGGAGTGCAGTGGCCGGATCTCAGCTCACTGCAAGCTCCGCCTCCCGGGTTTAGGCCATTCTCCTGCCTCAGCCTCCCAAGTAGCTGGGACTACAGGCGCCCGCCACCTCGCCCAGCTGGTTTTTTTGTATTTTTTAGTAGAGACGGGGTTTCACTGTGTTCGCCAGGATGGTCTCAATCTCCTGACCTCATGATCCGCCCATCTCGGCCTCCCAAAGTGCTGGGATTACAGGCTTGAGCCACCGCGCCCGGCCAGCTTCATGATTTTAAAAGACACATGTCTAGAGAAAATGTTCTCCATCTCTACAATTTTGTCATTTCGAGAATGTCACATAGGCCGGGCATGGTGGCTCAAGCTTGTAATCCCAGCAGTTTGGGAGGCCAAAGTGGGTGAAACACCTGAGGTCAGGACCAGCCTGGCCAACATGGCAAAACCCCATCTCTACTAAAAATACAAAAATTAGCCAGGTGTGGTGGTGGGAGCCTGTAATCCCAGCTACTCGGGAGGCTGAGGCAGAAGAATCACTTGAACCCGGGAGGTGGATGCTGCAGTGAGACGAGATCCACTCCAGCCTGGGCAACATCGTCTCAAAAACAAAAAACAAAAAACAAAAAAATGTCATATAAATGAAATCAGACAGCCTGTGACCCTTAAGATTGGCTTTTTCTAACTGAAATAATACCCTTGAGATCCTTCCAGGATGTTGCCTCAATGAAAAGCTCATTCCTTTATATTGCTGAATAATATTCCACGGTTCGAGTGCATGACTGTTTGTTCAGCAATTCACTCGCTCACAGAAGGACACTTGGGTTTCTTCCACGTGGGGCTGTCACAAATAAAGCTGTTAGGAGCAATCGTGTACAGGTTTTTTTGTACATACGTTTTCATTTCTCTGAGATAAATGCCCAGGAGTGCAATGACTGGGTCATCTGTTAGGAGTATGTTTCGTTTTTTAATAAACCGACAGGCTGTTTTCCAGAGAGGCTGCAGCACTTTGCACCTCCCGCCAGCGACGCAGGAGAGATCCAGTTTCTCAGCGGCCTCCCCAGCATCTGGTGGGGTCACTACGTTTTATTTTAGCCATTCCGGCAGATATGAAGTGGTGTCTCCTTGTGGTTTTAATTTGCATTTCCCTAGTGGCTAAAGACGCTGAACATCTTTTCACGTGCTTGTAGGCCACATGTATTAATATCAATAAATCTTCTTCAGTAAAAGGTCTCTTCACATCTTTTACCCATTTTCCTTTTCCTTTTTTTTTTTTTTTGAGATGGAGTCTCACTCTGTCACCCAGGCTGGAGTACAGCAGTGGCATGATCTCAGCTCACTGCAACTTCCGCCTCCCAGGTTCAAGCAATCCTCCTGCCGCAGCCTCCAAGTACCTGGGACTACGGGTGCCCGCCACCACGCCTGGCTAATTTTTGTATTTTTAGTAGAGATGGGGTTTCACCACATTGGCCAGGCTGGTCTTGGACTCCTCACCTCGTAATCCACCTGCCTCAGCCTCCCAAAATGCTGGGATTCCAGGCATGAGCCACCGCGCCCGGCCCTTTTGCCCATTTTCTAGTTGGACTGACAGTGTTATTTTACAGTTGTGTTTGAGAGTTCCTTATCTGTATATCTAGATGCTTTGTGGCGTGTAGTTTGCAAGTATTTTCTCCCTGTCTGGGCTTGTCTTTTCATTCCTCCCACTCCCAGTTTAAGGGTCTTCTGCCGAGCAATGGTTTTTCATGTTGTTGAAGTCTAAAGGATTGACTTTCCCTTTCACAGACTACGCTTCTGGTATCACATCTAAGACTTATCTTTGCCAAGCCCAAGGTTCCAAAGACTTTCTCCTGTGTTTCTTAGAAAAGACTTTGTTTTTAAGAGGGAATCTCATTCTGTGACCTAGGCTGGAGCGCAGTGGCGTGATCTCGGCTCACTGCAACCTCCACCTCCAGGGCTCAAGCGATCTTCTTGCCTCAGCCTCCTGAGTTGTTAGACTACAGGCACACATCACCGGCTATTTTTTTTTTTTTTTTTTTGAGACGGAGTTTCACTGTTGTTGCCCGGGCTGCAGTCCAATGGTCTGATCTCGGCTCACCACAACCTCCACCTCCCAGGTTCAAGTGATTCTTCCGCCTGAGCCTCTGGAGTAGCTGGAATTACAGGCATGCACCACCATGCCTGGTTAATTTTGCATTTTTAGTAGAGACGGGGTTTCTCCATGTTGCCAAGGCTGGTCTTGAACTCCTAGGCTCAAGCTATTTATCCATCTCGGCCTCCCAAGTGCTGGGATTACAGGCGTGAGCCACCACGCCCAGCTAGTAAAGTCTTACAATTACACATCTTACATTTAAATCTGTTATCCAATCTGAATTAATTTTTATATAAGCTGAGAGGCTGAGGCTGAGGTCCACCTTTTTGTCTACAATGCCCCCTGGCCTCAGCACTGCTGACTGGCTACCGCGTCCCTGTCAAAGCCGGGTGCCCACACTTACGTGAGTCGATGCCTGGGTCTCCCTTCTGCTCCACTCGTCTCTCCAGCACCACCACACTCGGCGGAACCCAGTCAATGCAGTCTTGATGACTGTAGCTTTAATCAAGTCTCAAAGCTGGGCCGAATGGTTCCTCCCACTTTATTCTTCTTTTGCAAAATTGTTCCAGCCATTCTATTCTAGTTCCTTTGCCTTTCCATATAAACTTTAGAACAATCTTGGTTTAAGCCATAAAAATTCTTGCTAAGATTCACATATGTAATTTTAGTAACATTTTATTAATCCAGTACACCCAAAATATTATGTCAACATCTATTAATATAAATATACAAAAAATACAATATGAAAAAGTATTAAGGAATTTTTTCATGCTAAGCCTTAGCAATCCAGTGTGTATTTTACCCTTTCAGCTGATCTTAATTTGGACCAGGCACATCTCAAGTGCTCAGAAGCCAGCCCTGGTCTAGAGGTTCAGGGAATTTTTGTTGAAGCAGAAGGAACATCTTTCCCACTGGGCACATGCCCTCGTAACAATATTAAAAGCACTCAGGGAAAACCCACTAACGGAAAAAGCAAACATACTTTCAAAAATATGTGCCGCAGAACTGTCCTGAAAGATGCTGTGCGTGGGCTTCGGGGGGCTAGTGGGTGGGTGGAGAGGGACTCTGGCTAAGTCAATTTGTGACACCCTGCAGATTCCCACTCTGGAGTCACGACATACACTGGCACAGGAGAGGCCCCGAAAAGTCCTTTAACAAAAATATCTGCTGAGATGTGTTCTGTCCAGCAGGTTCCCAAATTTATTTGGGCAAAGAGCACCTTTCGCACACGCTGATGAATGTGCTAAAGAAGGATGGTCCAGACTGCAGACTCCTGGGGTCAGCAAAGGGGCAGGGCCTGGCAGTGCCTGGCTTTGCTACAAGAGGACTAGACACCAGACCCAGGGTGTGAGTCTGCCTCTGCTGTTTACCAGATGAGAGAGACCTCAGGTGAGTTAGGTCCCTCCAAGGGCCTCAGTTTCCTCACCTTACAATAAGAGGTGGCCTAGTACTCACCAAGTCCCTTTCAGCTGGCACAACTTCCAAACTTCAGTTCATTGTTACCATCTCATAAAATAGTGTTAAAACACAGATACAGACATGCAGATAAAACACACATACAGATGGGCAGACAGGTTTTTCACCTGGCCTCCAAGGCTGTGATGAAATGGCACAACATTCCTCAATACAGCAACCATTCCTCACTGCCTGCTGCCCAGCAGTTAAGATGCATGCATTCTGCAAGCCGGCGGTAACTCCCTTTCTTTCTCATCTTATTTTTCATTAAATACGATGCGTTCTTCCAGCCTCATCCAGGGGTTCCACATGCCCCAGGAGTGTCTGGGGGACTCTCCTTGGTCCTCCACTCCCCCAAACCACCCTCCTCCTCCACCACCACCTCTGCCTCTGCCTGGGGTCACCCTCCCTGTCACTGTCCCTCTTGAGCAGCAGCTGCCATTGTTAAAGCCACAGGCTGTCCCTGTCTGAGCCCATATCCTTCCTCCCCTACTGGAGTGAGCCCACCAGGAGGTAGGGCAGGATTGCAGTCGCAGGCCTCACAGGGCTCAGTGGCTCAGTGTAGCACACCTCACTGCCTAGAGACGTTTCCAAGAGCTGCTCACTGACCCTCTAGTTTCCAATCTGGGACCTGTAGGCCAACAGTGGGTCACGAAAGTAGACATGAGAAGCCCACCGTCCCTCTCCACATGTCTTGAAACATGACAGAAACTAACAGTGGTCCTCTGCTGTTACCACTGACAGCCAATCAGCAGCCTCCTTCCTGGGGATGGCTGAGTTTCCTTTCGTCACCTCTCCAGCACCCAGGCTCAGGACATGGGGACACATGGGTGCTCTGACCAGCCCTGCTGAGAACAGCCTCTCCTGCAGCATGCTGGCCTCCACCTACGCAGCAGCGCACACCTACGTGACCAGAACCCCCCTCTGGCCCAGCCCTGCCCATCTGCAAGGAAAGCCCCAGGATACAATGGAACATCGGCCCTTTTATTTCCAAGTCTTTCTTTTTGTCTTCTCTAAAATAAAGCAAATAGCTATTACATAGCTAGAAATAGTACAAGGTTTTCTTAAGAGTATTTCTTTCATGATTTATTCTCTTTTCTCACTTTCTGAACCTCTTGGTTTCATCCAAATGGGATCTATATAAATAGCTTTAAAACACAAAAAGTGCCCCTTCCCCCTTCCCCATTTGCTATCCCATTCCCCAGGGCAGCCATTCAAGCCTCTTTCTGCTGTATCTGCTTCTACACCTCAAAATAACACAACTCTGAGATCCCTCATCTCTCAAAGTTGGATCTTGCATTTTTACTTCTTACAGGCAGATGAAGGGCTAGTTTTCTTACATTCTCTTCCCCCCCACCACTTCCCAGTATGATTATAGTTAAATCGATGTATAGGACTCTGAAAATACTGGCTGCCTTAACAAGTTCATTATTAATACATTTTTTTCTTCAAAAGAAATAATGAAATGAATGAACTTAAACAACTTCATTATCAATAACTTTAATTCATTTGTTATATTTGCTTAGGCCTCATTTTTTATACTTTTAATTTATTTTGACATATAATCAATTGTACCTATTTATGGGGTACAAACTGATGCTTCTAATGGATAGTGATCAGATCAGAGGAATAAGCGTATCCATCATCTCAAACATGTATCATCTCTTTGTGTCGGACACGTTCAACATGCTGTGCACACATTTTGTTTGCTACTGTTGTGTGGGGCAGAGGCAGTGGTGCAGGAGGTCAGGGGCGGTGAGGGCCAAGGAGAGCACGAAATGCACACTCCTGGGCACGCGGAACCACTGGATTCAGCTGGAAGAAAGCACTGTATTTAGTGAGAAATAAGATTTGAGAGAGCGGGTTATAGCCAGTTTGTAGAAGAACTGTGCTAGGTGGCTTCATGTGCATGCAGCTTGTCTTTGCTGTGTGCAGGTTTTGTGTGCTGCTCGTGCACGCATTCTGTTGCTGGTGGTAGTAGGAGGGGAAGACACCCATGGCTACAACTTCCCGCACCCCGTGATTGCTTCTCCTTACAGTTTTTCGCCAGGTCAGACCAACAAGACGGACCAAGGGTTCCGCTGTGTTTCCTAGCACCTCCCCTCTTTGTCCCATGCCCTCGAGGTCTAACACAAGCTGCATCCTGGGCCTCCCCTTCCACATCAGCCTGAGGGCGCCTGGTTCTTTCTCCTGCACGTGAAGCTGTTTCCTGAGCCTCGTGACTCCCCTTTCCTTGGTCTGCTCCCTGGATCTGGAAAGCACATTTTCCTGTAGTTTCCCTAGCAGGGCGCATGGGGGTATAGCTTGCAGGAGGATTTGTCATGTCTGTGAATGTCCTTATTCTACCCTCACAACTCAACTGGGCTGCCTGGGTACACTGCCACTGGTCACTTTCCCTCTGAACGCCCAATGTCCAAGGAAGGACTCCATGGTCCATCAGCTTCCAGCATCGTAGCTGATGCATCTGGTATCTTTCGTGCCAGCAAATCTTCTGTGTGCAGCTCTCTACCTCCAGAATCTTTCGGAATTTTTGTTCTAGCTCCCATGACCTGCTTTGACGCTGTGTACTGACTGGCCTTCAACCTGGCACCATGCCCTTCAGCCCTACCGTTTTCTTGTACTGTTTATGATTTCTTCTCCGTTCTCACTTTCTGAACCTCTTAGTTTTTTTTTTTGTTTTTTTTTTGTTGTTTTTTTTTTTTTTTTTTTTTTTTTTTTTGAGACGGAGTCTCGCTCTGTCGCCCAGGCTGGAGTGCAGTGGTGCGATCTCCACTCACTGCAAGCTCCGCCTCCCGGGTTCACGCCATTCTCCTGCCTCAGCCTCCCGAGTAGCCAGGACTACAGGCGCCCGCCACTGCGCCCGGCTAATTTTTGTATTTTCAGTAGAGACGGGGTTTCACCGTGTTAGCCAGGGTGATCTTGATCTCCCGACCTCGCGATCCGCCCGTCTCGGCCTCCCAAAGTGCTGGGATTACAGGCGTGAGCCACTGCGCCCGGCCTGAACCTCTTAGTTTCATCAAAGATGACATCTATACTTCTCATTTTCACATCTGGTTCTTTTAGAGGGAGAGAAAGGTGTACACTCCGCCACATTAAAAATGGAAACTGTGCTGGGCACAGTGGCTTACACCTGTAATCCCAGCACTTTGGGGGGCCAAGGTGGGAGGATCGCTGAAGCCCAGGTATTTGAGACCAGCTTGAGTAACATGGAGAAACCCCATCTCTACAGAAAACACAAAAATTAGCCAGGCATGGTGGCACTGTAGCCAGGCATGTAGGCCTGTAGGCACAGCTACTCGGGAGGCTAAGGTGGGAATATTGCTTGAACCCAGGAGGTAGAGGTTTCAGTGAGCCCAGGTTGCAGTGAGACGAGATGGGGATCGCACCACTGCCCTCCAGCCTAGGTGACGAAGCAAGACTCTGTCTCTGTCTCGGAAAAAAAACAAAACAAAACTGAGGTAGTGTAGACTCTACCACACTGATGGCTGCTCTAACTGGCTGTCCTGTGTTTACTTAACAACAACAAAAAAAGGTTGGAGGACTGGTTCCTACTTAATGATGAGGCTTGTGTGACCCTAGAGGGCTTGGATGGTGGAAAGGCTGTGAGTGCTGGTTTAGCATATTTTAAAAAGCAGAGAGAATGAGAATAGGCAGAGAGCAAAGCCTGGAGAAGTCAGATGTGCTGGGGGATAGGGACCCAGGGAGACAAGAGGAATCCAGACGACAGGACCAGCTAACAGTCAGAGTTGAGGCGGCCTGCTCAGAACAAGGACCCTGTTAACCTCTTGCCTAACGTGGTGCTAAAATAACATTTACGGTTTTGGTCACAATAAAAGACAAACCTACTATAACTAAGTAGCATATATATATATACACATAATTTGAAACTTACAAAAGACCAGAAGCCCAGAGGGTTGAGACACCTGAAATACCCCTTCTCAAAAGCAGACTCTGGTCCGGTGAGTGGGCAGTTAAGATCCAACCACAGTTACTTCCTGCAGGCCCCACCCACATCAAGGATTAAGGACCCTGGACTCACAATGAGTTTGCCTCAAGCCGCATCGCTTAGTCAAGGTTTACTGATGATGCTTACAATAGGTCAACACTCAGAGCTGTCAAGCGGAGACCTGGACCATGCTGAACACGGAGGTCGGTCAAACGGAGCCAGTAACAGACGGTGCATCTCAGGCAGAGAAAAGCATCTTCTCCGAGAAAGCCAAGCTCCAGTTTTATGTAAGTGTATGGAAGCACGGAAGAGCTGAGCCGCCTGTGCTCATCAGACCCCACAGGCTTGGAGGACTCCAGGACAGGGTGCAGACCTCGGCTTCTCCTACTCCGAGCAGGATTCATGTAGGATGAGTGGCTTCAGCAGGGCCCCTGCCCAGTCCAAGCTCCTCTGTACCCTAAGTCATCCTTATTGCCTCCTCTGGAAACCCCTTCTGCCCTGGGGAGTCCCTCTCACTGCATGCTCCCTCCTAAGCCCCTCTGCTATCTGTACCTCCCCTCCAGAGCCTCCACAGGGGGTACCCCAAGCTGGCTACCTAGACCTCCCTCCCTCTAGATGCAGCACTTACCTGCCACCCCCAACTCCCAAGTCAGCATCCTGGCGGCCCCTCACCCTCCCCACGCCCCAGACGGTAGCTCCACCTGACGCCTGGAACCAGGAGCAGCCAGGCTCTTCGAGTTTTGCCAGTATCCCCATGAAAATGTTTCCTAAAACGCTACTCCCTGCATCTCAGCTGACAGTATAAACTGTTCATCCCTGTTTCAAACAGCTGCAAGGGACATCATTTCCAGCATACTGTAAATACTGAAAATAAAACTGCCATGTCACTCTTGTAAACATACCTATTAGAATCTAGGCATGACAACGTGACAGCCACGGTCATCTATTTACAATGCACACGAGCAAGCTCTTCTTTAAGGCCAGAAAGTATACACTTCTTCCTCTAGGAACTCCTATTTGTGTTACTACAAAATGTAAACCCAACGTCATATATTCGTGCTTGAAATTACTCTATTGATTCACCCTCCTGTAACTTTCTGCAACACAAACATGCATATAAATTGAATTGTCTTGATTTTCTACAACCAGAGGGTTGTGCTAACGTCTCCTGAATTATCACTGCAGTACAGTCACGTGTTGCTTAATGACAGTAATATATTCTGAGAAATGCATTGCTATGGGATTTTGTAGTCGTGCAAATATAATAGAGTGTACATACACAACCCTGGATGGTATAGCCTACTACATGCCTAGGCTATACGGCCCAGCCTACGGCTCCTATGCTACAAACCTGTACAGCACTTAACTAACAGAATACTGTAGGTACCTGTAATATAATAGTAAGCATTTGCTTATCTAAACATAGAAAAGGTACAGTAAAAATGTGGTACTATCATCTTACAGGACCAGCATCATATATGTGGTCCACCATTGAACCAAATCTCCTTTTTGCGGTGTGACTACAATTGGAACACCACTGATCGAAACAGAAATAGTCTACATTTGGGTAAATCATCTTCTAACATAAAAGCTGTGTTTAATAGAAGAGAGTTTTTTTCCCCTAATCAGTTCACGTATCATGGACAAATGCTCACCTCTCTCCTTATTCCTCTTTCTAGAAATGTGAGCACAGAGAAGCTGGCTCCAGAAATGAGATGGGAGCAGAAGGGGCTTGGCCACAGCAGAGTCTCCCAATGACATATCCTCTTGAGTTCTGAGCCTGAATTCATCAAAGATCAACTTGTCATCAACGATCACCATGAACACCACTGGTGCAGAGGCTCCCACAGCTGCTGCGGGCCTGTGACCCATGGGGGAGCCATTCCCCAGCACTCTTAAATCTGCTGGGACTCCCCCACAGTTCCCACACCCAACGGCCATGACTGCAAGAGGAGGGACCTTTCCTTAGGAGGAGCCTTTTGAGGAATGGACGTGGCCCCAGAGCAGGGGCTTCTCCCACTCTGAGGGAGAGTTTGAAGACGTCCGGTCTACAGGGCCCCTGATTCCCTCAGGTCACCCCCACACCCAGGACACAGCTGTCAGCTGCACCTCAGTAAACAGCAGTTCCAGTCACCCACTATGCATTTCCCAACCAAACCAGCAGCAGGCCCGCCTGGCTCTGGAACTAGGCTCTGTCCTGCCCCATCTCCCCTTCTACCTCCGTGTTCTGTGGAGGGGAATCATGCAGGGCCTGGATTCCAGTGATGCCAACTCCATTCCCCACACAGCCAAAAGACGCAGACTCTGCCCCGCCACTGCTCAAAGCCCCTCAGTGGCATCCACAAGGCACTCAGAATAAAATCTCTGCCTGGTGCATGGCCCCTGCTGCCTCACCTTCACGGCCACACTGGCCTGTCCCATCCTGGGCTCATCCCACCCCAGGGCCTCAGCATTTGCCAACATCTGCCTGGTGGGGGCAGGCACCACCCCACCCACGTCCACCAGAGGCTCCCTCACAGGACTATCTCCACTGTGGCCCCTCCTCCGACGGCCCCTTCTAGTCCCAGCCCCCAAGTACCCCAACCCCTGCCCGCCACCTCCCTGCCCTCCTTCCTTTCTTCATGCTCTTCCCACCCCCTTACCTGAGAGTTTTATGATTTTCTATCTATACCACCTCCCACCCCCTTGCCCAGAACATTAGGTCCACCAGGTGCAGCCCCCTCTCCATTCACTACAGCGTGGGGCACGTAACAGGTGCTCAGTAAACACTGGTGGAAAGAATGAATGAATGGCCGAATGAATGAATATCTGCACACACCAGCACTGTGAGGGGAGCTGAGCAGGGCCATCCACGCTTTGCAAATGAGGATCAAAGTCTGAAAAAGCATTTAAGTCACCGCGCACCATCCCAGCCTCTGAGCACACGGGTGGAAGACAGTTGCCTTAAATCTCCTTTCAATCTGCAAAATGGCAGGACTGTTCTTTCCCGGCCTTCTGCACAGATAATGACATCGAAAATGATATGAGAGCCACATCCTAAGTGAACAGACTCCTTTGTCAAATATAATTATTCTAAGACAAGCTAGCAGACTTCCAACTACAGTTGATTTTTAAATTTATTTATTTGTCTTCTGGAGAAATAACCGTCCTGCCTGCTTCCAAAATGGAACATATTAGTCTATTCTTTGCTGGTTACTTTGCTGCAAAAAGTATGAATCACAGATATAAGAAGAAAAACTATAAAACAAATTGGTGTTTTTCCTCTTGAAAATCTAAATTATAGAACTACTATTTCTTAATCGTTCACCGTGAGGCAGCGATGTCAGGAAATCTGGGGAAGGAGTGAAGCAGTGAAAACGTGGAATACGTGAAAATGTCCGAGCTTGAAACAAAATACGGTAGTGGTGTTGACATCACTGCATTCTCCAAGGAGAACTGTCATTGCTGCCTTTTAAGGTTCATCACAAAAGCAGTGGCTCCTTTACATCTCACCCTTAAAAACACCTTCAGGAACCAAGCTGGGTTCTCCAAATTCACTTGAGTCTGGCTTAAGCCAATGTGGCTTTTTTAAAACGAGTGTTGGCAGCTTTAAATACACACATAGGTCCACGTGTCTCTGATCACACACTTGTTTCTACCGTTTTAAACTCCCTTTGGGGACTTGGGGGTGAGGGGCAATTTCTGAGCATTTGTAGGGGAAAAACCCCATCCACTACATTAGGAGCTTAAGAAAAAGGTAAATGGGAGATAACTCTAACCACCAGGTAGAAGTATTTATTTCCATGAGTTTTCATTTCTATTTTCACCTGTGTGAACACCGCCCCTCTCGTCGGAGGCCGCACGTGGCCCCCGTGCCCACCTGTCCGCGCGAGGCGGGCCTCACCTGAGCGGCCGGGCACGCCCCGTCCCCGCACGGCTACCCACCCCGGGCAGGTACGCGTCACCTGTCCATCCACCTCGCTACCTTCTCTCTGCCACCAAAAGCCTTAAAAAAAACAAGGCGCAGAGGGTCTGGGAGACCCCATCACCTGGACTCAGCTTCTCTAAACGCGGGGGTGGGGGTCCAGGGACCCTCCCGTGCCACCCGCATGGGCTGTACACGAGGGCGGGGGACAGCGACATCCCCGGGGCCCTCGGCGACGAGGTCGCCCGG
>NW_012107474.1:4039095-4069969 GCF_000951045.1 Mandrillus leucophaeus | reverse complement strand
CACGGCCCCGCCGCCCACGCTCGCAGGCAGTTCCCTCCACCCCTCCCCGGACGCGTTTCTTGCGGGGTTGGGGAGTGGTGGCGGTGGATGGGTAGAGTGTTTCTCTAGAACAGGCCTGGGACTTGCCCCCATTCACGGTGACCTCTGGATTTGGCCGGCGGGGCCCTGGGACACGAGCTCTGTGCCCGCGAGGGGCCGGGAGGGGAGTCTGGCCGGGCGGGCTCCGCCACGCGACGGGTGAGCACGGGGCCAGCCGCGGGCCTGGCTCTCCATTCTTCCCTGGGGGCCTGTGTCGCCTCTCTTGACCCCCTCCACCAAGTGTGTGTGCCATCACAAAACGTGAGACGGAGAAGGGACAGACTTTTCACCTTAGTCCTGGCCGCCCACATTCAGAGTTCATTGCTGCCTGGCAAAAACCTCCATTCGTAAAGATAAGTGATGACCCGGGGAAAATGATATTAAATTGATACCACAAAAGGGTTCGTTTCCCTCATGTATGTAAAACTCTTGTGAACCAATAAAAATATATATGTATATAGAAAAATGAGCAAAGTATATGGATGGATAGTTTGTAGGAAATTCAATGGTTCTTAAGCATATAAGCTATTCAACTACACTGTAATAAGAGAAAAAACAAAGTCGCAGTGAGATCATTTTTATTAGATTAGCAAAGATTTTTTTAAACGTTTAATACCGCCTGGACAATATAGCCAGACCCTGTCTCTAAAAAACTTAGCTGGGCTCGGTGGCACGTGCCTGTAATCTCAGCTACTCAGGGGGCTGAGGCAGGAGGGTCACTTGAGTCCCACAGTTTGAGGCTGCAGTGAGTTGTGATCGTGCCACTGCACTCCAGCCTGGGCAACAGAGTGAGACCCTGTCTCAAAAAACAGGAAAAAAAAAAAGTTTAATAGCATAATTTTGACTAGAGAAACAAGCTCTCTCCTTTGCTGGTAGGAGAATAAATTAGTATAGCTTCCATTCAGATAATTTGTGGATATCCATAAAAATTCTAAATGCACGTAGCCTTTGACCCACATGCAGGAATGATGCCAGAGACGGACTCACTTGTATGAATGGCATATGTGTAAAGGTTAGTCATAACTATGTGCCATCCCATGGGAAGTGTTGGATGCACCTGGGCACATACATAGGCTGCAACGCCAGGCAGCCGGAGACAGATTAGGCAAGTTGCTCTGTGAAGGCTGATTTATCTGCCTGGCCCAGCATTCTACAGTGGCTTCCGTGCTGCTCTACAGTAGGCCATCCCATGGCCCCCCAGACCTTTCTGGAGCATCCCCGGCGTCCATCGTCTCCCTGCTGGTCCCCACCCGGGACTTCACGCCTCCCTCCAGCCTCCTGTCCCTCAAGCCTGTTCCCAAGGCCTTCCGTACTCCATCAGACACTTCCCAGGTTTTCCACAACCTTCTCTGTATTCAGGTCTCTGCCCAACCCCACTCCCACCACCACCACTACAGCTAATGGACATTCCCTCTACACACGCACCTCCAGTGACATCACTCACTGTTCAAAAATGGCCAGATGACTGGTTCTCTAGGCCTCAGGACGTGAAATGGTCCTCGGCATATGTGAATAAAAGGTTGTTTACAGAAAAAAAGTGACAGGTCCATGGCAAGTGCAAATAACTGAAAGTAAACCAAAGACTTCAACATCCCCCAAGCCATTTCTCCTATTACTACATACAGCCCACGGCTGGAATTCACTTACACAACGACATCTCATCTTCGAGAGGATTGTCAATGTGTCCGCTATAATCCTTCAGTGCAGTCTAGAAATAATACCTCTTAAGGCAGATTCATCTCCAAAATTTTAAAAAAAAGAAAAGTTGTTGCTTAAAGTGTCAAATGTTCATTATTAACAACTAATGCAATATACAACTTTGAATAATGGGCAGAAAAAAAGAAAAAACAACTATAAAGTTTGTTATTGGGGAAAATGGGAAATGTGAACATGAATGGTGATACCAGATAATAGTATTGGATCAATGTTAAATTTCACAAGGGTGATCATTGTATTGAAAGTATGATAGCCGGTGCCATTCATTGTTCTCAGCAAATCGTTCTGAAGGATTTAGGGTGAAATATGATATCTGCAAACACGACAGAGACCGACAGAGAGCAGGTACGGCAAAATTGGTGAATGTAAGTGAAGGCTATATGGGTTGTTCCATAGGTTTGGAAAAAAAAAATGAGTTGAAAATTCAAAAAACAACAGACAAGAGTTTCCGTGGCTGTCAGTGAATTTCCTTGTGAACACTACTTACTTCTTCCTGAACAGATACTAGATGGGATTAAGATGTAATTAATCACTGAGGGCTACGCCCGCAGTCCTGTGGACGGCCTGCCTGCCTCAGATCAGTACTTTTCCAATTAGCATGTCTCCTTGGCTCCGGTTTTGTTATAATTTAAATACAAACCTACTCCTGTGCAAAGCATGATAGACATCCTTAATCACCTCTCCAGCCATCTCCAGCTTTTAATTAAAAAAAAATTTGGCTAATTTTTCTCATAAAGAGGGAAGTCTGATCAGCAGCAAATAAGTTAATTCCTACTAAATATGAAACATTGACTCTCACTTCGCGTTATTCTCACCCCAAACAGGCAGCATTCAAGTTCAAAAAACTTTAATTTTTTGATATTATCCTGGAAGAGTAATTGCTGACCTTATTCACTGGCAGTGGGCCTTATGGCACAGTGAATCACCAGGTTAGAGACACGTTTCACAGTTGCTTACATATCCACAAATTAGGGGATGATATATCTGGACAATTTAGTAGACCTTTATCATAGGAGTATGTAGATTTTTCAGAGAGTACTGTTGTGTGACTTGAATTTTAGTCTTGGCCCTGCCTCTGACTTCCTCAGTGATTTATCCTGGTTCCAGGGAAGGAGACCAGCCTTTTCCTCATGCTAATCTTTGGTGGTTCTTAAACATTTGTTTAACTCAACAAATAAAATGTATCATATGCCTGACTCTACTACACCAGTTTTTATATATATATAAAATTGTTAAAATTTTTTGGCCAGGTGCGGTGGCTCACGCCTGTAATCCCAGCACTTTGGGAGGCCAAGGCTAGTGGATCACTTGAGGTCAGGAGTTTGAGACCAGCCTGGCCAATGTGGTGAAATCCCGTCTCTACTAAAAATACAAAAATTAGCCAGGCGTGGTGGCGGGCGCCTGTAATCCCAGCTACTCGGGAGGCTGAGGCAGGAGAATCGCTTGAACCTGGAGGAGGAGGTTGCAGTGAGCCGAGATCATGCCATTACACTCCAGCCTGGATGACAAGAGCGAGACAACCTCTAAAAAAAAAATATATATATATATATATATACACACACACACACACACAGAGAGAGAGAGAGCGCGCGCATGCGAGCGAGCGCCGTAGTCCTTAATCTCTCCAATTGACACAGGCAGAGCCAGAGACTCGCGGCTGTGAGCAGAGGTTCTCCAGGCAAACAACCAGCGCTGAAATTCTGGTGTAGCCAGCTGTCAGCTTGGGCAAGTTACTTAACCTCTCTGTGCCTCAGTTTCTTAACCTGTAAAGCTGAAATAGATCATGCCTCATGGAGTTGTTTCAGAGAATATATGAGGCACTACATATAAAACTATTTAAAAAATTCTTGTCACATGGTGAGTGTGAAATTATTATTAGCTATTGTTGTGATCTCAAGTCTTTCTCTAACTTTATTTTATTTATTTATTTGAGACGGAGTCTCACTCTGTCGCCCAGGCTGGAGTGCAGTGGCGTGATCTCGGCTCACTGTAACCTCTGCCTCCCAGGTTCAAGCGATTCTCCTGCCTCAGCCTCCCAAGTAGCTGGGATTACAGGCATGCGCCATCACGCCTGGCTAATTTTTGTATTTTTGGTAGAGATGGGGTTTCACCATGTTGGCCAGGCTAGTCTTGAACTCCTGACCTCAGGTGATCCACCCGCCTTGGCCTCCTAAAGTGCTGGAATTACAGGCGTGAGCCACACTGTGCCTGGCCTTTTATTTTTATAAAAGCTATGCTTGTTACCAAGCTAGACTATAAATTAATAAATCCCCCGGGCTTAGTCCAGTGCTCCACCTGGTACAGCAATGATGATCACCAGCTGATAACCCTTCTATTAAGGTGCCCAAGATACCTGCCCATCCAACTTTATAAATATCGATGATGTTAATATAGATCTATAAATACATAGGCAACTAGTTTTGAATGCCTGTTACAGCAGGGTGTGACTTGTAGTTTCCACTGTGGACCGTCGCAGTGTGGAGCTGGGGAAGGGCAGTGGAGGAAAGCTGATGTTTCTAGGTCATCACTGGGAGGAGGGTCCAGCCTCAGCAGCTTTCTCTCTAGGGGGATCACTGTGCTATGTCAGCCATCCTAGTGTCTAGCCCCTTTGGTGAGTGATCTGCATTTTAAAAATAAACTTTATTGACATATACACACATCACCCTGGCTTTGTAGGGGTGCTAAGGTCAAAACAGCATGTGGTCATCCCCTCCAGTGTCCTGCTCTGCCACCAGCACCGGGTCCTGGGTGAAGGGGTGTGAGGTGGGTAGAAACAAACCTGCTGCCTGTGGTCACGTAAGGGTCATCAGCTGACCTTTGTCCTTGCTCTGCTAGGTGGGCAGTGACTGTACGAAGCCCCGGGGGATATAGGAAATGAGAGCAATGCAGGACAGCGAAGCCTGAGAGCTGGAGGCCTGAACCACGCCGCCGTAAGCACGCCAATTCCACAGCCTGCAGAGAAGCTCCTTCGTGGGGAAGGCAGGGCTTGAGTTGGGTTAGACCATTCGAAGAGTGTGAACTGCTGGGCATGAGGATGCGCACCCAGAATGACCGAGGGTGGTTGAGTTGGATTAATCTGGGCAGTGGAGACGCATTCGCAAGAACACAGGGCTCACCTGGAGGTGATCAGCTTAGGAAAGTTGGCAAATTAGGACAAGCTTGGCCTCCAGCAACTCCGTCCAGCCTCCTCCTGGAGGATCAGCACAAAGTGGGTCCCACTGGCCACACAGAGGAAGCAACAGTTCCATCACTGGGTTCTGAACCACTTCTAACTCCAAACAAGAGGCACTGCCATCACCACCTTGCGGTGCCCAGGAAATGGAGCGGACGACCTGGAACCCAGCTGGGAAGCATCAGTGAGTGGGCGGGACAGCTGAGAGGAGGGGTGGGCGGTGTGGGGGCAGGAGGCTGGGCCTGTCCAGTAGCTTCCTCCAGGACACCAGCTCTCCACGTGCTCTGCTGTCTGGGCACCACAGGGGGAATGAAGACTGAGGGAGACCACAGGCACTGATGACTACAGAGGAGGCAAGATGCCTGCATGGGGCCCGCAGGACACGTTTGTGACCTGACTCCATCGCCTCCATCCCAGAACCACCGTGAGCCCCAGGCAAGAGCAGACACCGTTCCACCTGTGGCTGAGCCAGGTACCCGTCACCCCTGTCCCCCTCTGCATGTGCCCGGGCCACCCACTGCGGTGGGGAATGGACAGTAAAGTCCAAGGATGGATGAGCGCGTCCCCTGATGCCAGGTGAAGGGAGCTCCTCAGAAGGTCCCTGTGGATGGCGTGGGGACACAGCTGCCCTTCACAGGTGGACCACCTGACACACACCCTCGTGTGGGCTTCACCCCCGTTCCACTCCCTCGGCCAGACCTCGGCACTCTGTTGGCACTTCCCAAGTGTGTCACCCTCAGGCCACCGCATGCTGGGCTCTGCCGCTGGGGGAGTCCAGGCCAACAGTCCCTGACATGTGGAATCCACAGTTACCCTGACCCCAGGGTCACTGGAATTTTTTTTTTTTCTTTTGAGACAGAGTCTCACTCTGTCGCCCAGGCTGGAGTGCAATGGCGCAATCTTGGCTCACTGCAACCTCCGCCTCCCAGGTTCAAGCAATTCTCCTGCCTCAGCCTCCCGAGTAGCTGGGATTACAGGTGAGTGCCACCAAGCCCAGCTAGTTTTTGTATTTTTAGTAGAGATGGGGTTTCACCACATTGGCCAGGTTGGTCTCGAACTCCTGACTTCAGATGATCCTCCCACCTCGGCCTCTTAAAGTGCTGGGATTACAGGTGTGAGCCACCCACCTGGCCCCCTGGAAATACCTTCTATAGTTAATGATTTTAGCCCCAGGCCTAGAAAGGACGCTAAACGGCTTAAAATCATGTAAGAAGCACGTTAGGAAAGTCCTTTGCAAAGAACGAAGCAAGGACTAAGCGAGCGCAAGGCAATGTCCACCTCTTCTTTTACTTTTATTTTAAAATTTTCATTTATTTATTTTTAGACGGAGTCTTGCTCTGTTGCCCAGGCTGGAGTGCAGTGGTGTGACGGCACGATCTTGGCTCACTACAACCTCTGCCTCCTGGGTTCAAGTTATTCTCCTGTCTCAGCTTCCCAAGTAGCTGGGACTACAGGCATGCACCACCACTAACACTAATTTTTGTATTTTTAGTAGAGACGGGGTTTCACCATGTTGGCCAGGCTGGTCTCAAACTCCCAACCTCAAGTGATCCCTTGCCTCAGCCTCCCAAAGTGCTGGGATTTACAGGCGCGAGCCACCGCGCCCAGCCTGCCTCTTCTTTTACGTTAATTGGCGTGATGGTTGGTCACTTGCAGTGACCTGATGAAAGGGACGCTCAGAGAAGACCCTGGGACTTCTAAGACAGAACAGGACTCAGGAAAAACAACTCAGCGTGTAGTGTTCTGTGTGCACATTTATTTCTTCAAAGATTGTTTGTGTTCCAGCCACATCTTCTCCAAAGGAACCCACCCAAGCCCGTGCGCAGGCTTGGTGCAGGACTGTCTTCGGCATTTAAAGTGCTATTGAGGAATACAATCATTGTCACGTAAGTTCATCACCGCACTCCAGTGTCAGGCCAAACCTTTCCGCAGACCTGGAAAACCTGCCATTTTCTTCTCTTTTTACAATGCAGTTTGGACATAACAGTGGTAAACGACAAACCACAAGCCTCAATGATGAATGGTGCACTACTGCCCAGCTGCTGAGAGAACGGGGCAGTGTACTGTGTTTCCAATGCAAACAGTCATGGACCCAAGGTAACCTGAGTTTGCTCTGCAGGATTCCGCAGGGGCCTTGCCCTGTGCAGGCTGCTTTGGTCATCGTGTCTGGGCCGGTTTGGGGCAGTGGGGAGAGGGCCTGGCAGCAGGGTTGATGCCAGCCCCGAGGTCTGTTTTCCATCGGACAGAGATCCATGTCCTGACTTCCACCGTCCACCAATTTGTACTCTGAAGTTTCCAGATCAAGAGCCGTGAGATTATTACCCAGGAAACACCGGCCTTCGGTGGCCAGCAGTGTAGATTAATCTTTCCCTCTCTGCTCAAAGCAACTTTGCAACTCTCGTCTATAGAGGTGGCCAGTAAAACCCAAGCAAAAATCTAAATGGGCACCAAGGTGCCACTGAGTGGGCCTCGGTCATAACGGATCGGGGCTGGGTTTGAACCCAGACTTGGAACTTGATTAAAATAAACTGCTCTGTCAAAACTCTCACAGCAAGTTTTCAGCAGGAACAAGAAGATGGCTACTTTTGTTATTGCTACAATAACACACACCTGTGTGCAGACACACACACCCCACACACACACTGAAAGCTCCATTTCACTCCTCCACAAAGAACAGAGGCACCTCCTTAAACAAAGCAAACGGGGAAGGGTTGCAAGCTCACTAAAACCAACATGAGCACCCAGTTCCAGAGATACAGACACAGTTAATCTTAGTGTTCATGAGGAATCGCTTTTAAAACACCACTCAGCAAAACTTTCATCCAGACAAAAGCCAAAAACAAAAGCCCTCAAGCCGCAAAAGCTCGTAGAAGAGGTGAGACGATCAAGGTGATTTACGCGTCAGTATTTTTAGCATTTGGTGGATAATCTTAATTTATCTTTAACCTTCACAACATTTACTTGATCATAAATACCCTACACCATGAAAAAAAAAAACCTGTACAAAATAGCTTGGGAAAGAAACATTCACAGTATCAATACAGGCCATTTCTCACGGGACTACCCTGAAGCTAGCCTGTGTGTTTCCTTTGCCTTTGCTTCATAAACTCCCTCCCACATTGGTGTTTTCTGTAACTTCAGAAAAGGCCATTGGATGGAGACAACGTGAGTGTGTCTACAGGAAGCAGAGCCCTAGACCTAGGTATTCAACAGTAAGCAGTGCTCATGGGATTCATCTGGAAATGGAATAGTTAAAAACTTTTTTTTTTTTTTAAGAGCAAGAAGGCTTAATACAAAATTCTGGGGCCGGCATGGTGGTTCATGCCTATAATCCCAGAACTTTGGGAGGCCGAGGTGGGTGGATCACCTGAGGTCAGGAGTTCGAGACCAGCCTGACCAACGTGGTGAAACTCCATCTGTACTAAATACAAATAAATTAGCTGGGTGTGGTGGCTGGCGCCTGTAATCCCAGCTACTTGGGAGGCTGAGGCAGGAGAATCGCTTGAACCCAGAAGGCAGAGGTTGCAGTGAGCCGCCACTGCACTCCAGCCTGGGCAACAGAGGGAAACTCCGTCTCGAAAAAAACATTTTTTAAATAAAAAAATTCAAAAAAACTTCTGATCTCCTCGCACTTGAATAGAGTACACCTGAATTCCAAAATCAAATAAAAAAGAACAATTAAAAACTTCGCATCAGTGTCCGAAATTCTGACACATAATATCCTCTGGGAATTCTTATATGTCTCAGGCTCTTTTTACCACATGGCCAAGAGCAGTAAAACTTCAAGTAAAACATTCAAGTGAACATCTGTCCCATCTGTCCCAAAAGACTAGCAGTGATGCCTGACTTTGGGGACAGAAACTTGGTAGTATTCACATATTTTGAAACTCCAGGTGCTTTTTTTACAATGATTAAAACTGGAATATAATTTTTAAAAACAAAGCAGGTTGAAAAAGTCATTTTAAAGTCACTTGATAATTCCTGGAACACCTAAGAAATTTGTAATGCGCATTTTAAAGTGAAATTCCTAATGTCGTTTTCTAATCTCTCCCCCTAAAAAAGAAGAAAAAAATCCCATAATTTTGGTTTTTATACAGGTTTCCACTAAAAAAGAAAAAAATCCTAAAATTTTGGTTTTTATATAGGTTTTTACTCACCAGTGGCTCTATTACCCCCAAAATATTTCATGTTTAAGGATTAACAAAAGAACCTACGGAAGGAATCTCGCCCATTTCCATCTCCATGACAGAAGTCAAGCTTTCACAACGGCCTTTTACATCTCTTTGGAGAAAAGTGAATCATATTAAACTGTCAAAAACACTTCACCCCAATGATGACTGTTCTTTAACCAGCATGTCTACTGGAAGTGGCACATTCAGGGCAGACCAAAGTGAAATCTGTGAATGAACTGAAACAGAAAGGCAACTGATGAGGAAAGCGACTGGAATGATACTTAGGGATATTCAAATGGTGTGCCAGGTGATCACGTTTTCCACCAAAACAAACCCAAACAAGGGCACCCCAACCTGTGTCCAAGAGGACTGTTCACAGCAAAATTCTGAAGTGCTCATAGGGAGAATTTCCTGCAAGTTTGGCCCATTTGTTATTAAACTTCCATTCCTAAGACTGACACCTGAGACACAAAATAATTTCCTCCACTGCCCTAAAAGGACTTTGTTTTGGCTACTGGCAGCATTTGGCAAAATCCATGTATGTGTTTGGTAACCGTGTTGTACGAGCGGTCACGTATGGCTCCTGACTTCATCCGACATGCCTGCTGTGCTCTTGTTTAGCAAGTATGACAGGCGGGAGAAAAAAAAAACTTGGCTGTCAACTTCTCCACTAGTATTATTAGAGCTTTTAACACGATAGAGAAAAATGTAAAAACCATGTGAGAATATGTGTATCTTCCACTTGCAAGTAGGCTCAAAGTAAACTTAGAAAAGTGTTCTGCATACTATGCATAGGATACAGTTAGTGTTCAAGTTCTATGGCTAATATCAAAGGTAGATGACTTCCTACATCTGTCATAGCGTCTCCATTCCTACCAAAATTTATTTATCCACATCCTGTCTATGTTCCACTTCCCTGTACTCAGGGCCAGCTGCATTTTTTATTCCAAGCAGCAGATGAGGAGAGGTGACCCACCCTTTCCATTCACAGTGACAGCACAGGGGGGCACCTCCTTTTTGTGACATGGTCCAGGCATGGACCAAAAACACTTGTTAGTGTAGAATAGGTAAACTGAGTCCCTCACACCTGCCCTCCACAATCCATTAGAGTACATTATTTCACTTATAATGTTAATCTCCTTCTAATATTGAACCCTAACTCTTAGCTTTGAGCACAGCCCAAGCTCTGCGGCTGTCAAGTCTCATTTGGCATCTGGTGGCGAGTTGGGCTTTTTATCCTCTCTGGGGGAAACCTCCTGGCTGGAGACTCAGATTTTGTTTTCCCTTTAAAAGACTAGATGGTTGGAAGAAACCCAGCAAGACAAGCGGGGCATCTGGACATCCGGCGGGCACACTGGCTGCGTCCTGGTGAGGGTAGTTAACGCGGGTGCACGTCTTCTGGCTTGGAGGTGATGACCTCAGGCCCTATGTGCAGGGCTCCACGGGGGCACCGTTCATGGTGTTCTTGCTTCTGTGCCTGGAGAGCAGCTTCTTGTTCAGGATCCTGGTGAGGGTGACGCCTTTCCTCCGGGAACCCTCTGGCTGCTCCAGGAACACAAGGTCATTGTGTGACTGACTCATGCCCGGGTCTTTCTGTTGATGCCGCCGGCGGAAGAACAGCTTTGCCCCTTTCCTTAGAATTCCTCCTGGAAGAGGGAAGCACAGGGGCTGGTCAAGTGGGCGGGGAATGAGGGGCTGAATGACTGCTCCAATGGGATAAAGGGAAAAGGAGGCTCAAATGCCTCTAACAAAGGGCGGGTTTACTACTTCAATGTGCTGTCACTATCTGCATGAGAAAAAAACAACTGGAATCTGGCTTGTACAAAACGAGATTTTTCAAGATGAAATGGAAAGGAGATTATAACAGTAGAAGCAGTAAGCCTGGACTATCGGTTGGTATCCCTTTCCAAGGATGGTATTTATATTCCTGATTTTTTGGGGGGACGGAGTCTTGCTGTCTGTCACCCAGGCTGGAGTGCAATGGTGTGTGCGATCTTGGCTCACTGCAACCTCTACCTCCAGGTTCAAGCGATTCTCCTGCCTCAGCCTCCCAAATGGCTGGGATTACAGGTGCACGCCACCATGCCTAGCTAATTTTTTGTATTTCTAGTAGAGACGGTTTCACCGTGTTGGTCGGGCTGGTCTCGAACTCCTGACCTCAGGTGATTCACGACCCTCAGCCTCCCAAAGCGCTGGGAGCTGGGATTACGGGCATGAGTCATCACATCTGGCTTATATCCCTGATTTTCTATCAGACCAAATGGAGGCAGACAGCTGTTGCCTCGGTTGGGACACCAAGGACACCTGGGTCCCTTCTGTGCCACCAAGGACACCTGGGTCCCTTCTGTGCCACCCACTTCCCCTCATTAGGAAAGGTGTAGGTGGCAAAGAAGTACTGTGCCCCAGAAAGGATCATCACACTCATAAAACCCAATTAAGACCCTGAGAACAATGGTATTCACTTTCTTAGGAATGTTAAATAATAGTTGCTTTTTTGGGAATAAGATTTTATTAAAAAATAATTCCAGATCCTATCATATCTATTAGGCCATGCCATCTGAAGTTTGTCACTTGGGCATATTTGGCCTACAAAACCTCAATTTTGTGTCGTTTGATCTATCTGTTTACAGATAGATACAGATCTCTATATCTAGATATTTATCCGGATATAGATATCCATCAAGTAGTAGAATATGGAATAGAAAAAAATTAGCAGCAGCAGCAGCAACAATAATTTCAACAGCAATGATTCCTTAAAGATCAAGTATGAGCTAACGTAGTAGGTGCAAGAGCCCACTAATTTGCTTTTTCACAAATTAGTTTAACATCTTATTAACCAAGGCTGGCAAGGTTGAGGGAGTAAGCATTTCAGTCCAGCCTGTGAAATTCATTACCACTTGCATGTAGGTGGTAATGACTTTGAAAGAAGACAAGTCTGATCATCATGAAGAGGAGCTTTATTCTTAATGTGATAATTTATTCCCTTTGTGACAGGCATATCCAATAAACATCTCAATAGCCATGACATATGCAAATCGCCACCCATGTTGAGGAGGTTAAAGGAGGGGATGAAGAATATCAATTCCCTCTTCTAAATGAAATGCACACCAACAATTGTGGCATCTGAGGGCAGTCGGAGAAACCTGACCTAGACCTGCCTATGAATCTTTGTATAATCAAAGCCTGCTATGGGGAAAGAAGCATGTGCCCCTGAGCCTGACTTTAAGCACGAACTACTGTGTCCCATCTGCTCTGCCCAGGTTACATACAGGACAGAAACTGAGAAGATGAAGGGCCGCAATGGACTGAATTTAATTTGATCAAAGCGGCCATAATTTTTTAAAAACTTTACTCTCTCAATACAACCAAATCACTTCTTATGATGTATCATTTGGACATTTTTTTACAGTGATCTAAAGTTAGGAGCCTGTGTGCAGGGGTTTCAGGGACTGCTGGAAAAGGAATGAAAAAGGAGGGTAAATAGTATCAACGTGTAAATGGCATCCCTGTTGTCCGCAGGCCTAATGGTACACCTGTGGGACATCAGTGTCAGTTCCTGGAGTGATTCATGTCCCTGAAAAATGCAGCATGTCGTGAAAAACCAGCCATCAGTAGGGCGTGTTCTGACGGCTGGATAATGACCCCCAACTGGACATGGCTTTGGAGTTTGGCCAGTGGGGCAGATGCAGTGGTGCCGATGTGGCTAACTGCCTTTGTATCAGAGGGCACCTGCTGGAGAAATGCCCTGGGCATGGTGATAGGGGCTCCCAGGCAGAGGAACCCCCAGCTGTCAGGGGGCTCTGAGACCATCAGGTGACCTGAGGTTGGGGGATGAAGGGGACCCTCATGGTATTTCTGATCTGTAGGCACCTGCCTTGAAGCTCTGCTTTAGGCTGACCTTGGAGGCCCTGAAGGGCCTATGGACATGGGCTCTCAGGTGGAACGGGGGAGCGGAAAGGGTGGATCCAATAGCTTCACCTGGACTGCTCCAACATCACCCCCTTCACTTCCCAGGGGGAATGGAGGCCTAGGGGGAGGGAACACCAACCCATCCCGGGGGTCAACCACAGACCCACGGTCTCAGAACCCCCAGCAGTGAGAGGTTCCTTCCTGCTCCATCTCCAAAGTCCATTTCATAGGCATCCCTGCACTGAAGCTGGCCTGGGGTCTGGAGCCAGGCCTGAGGTGTGAGCAGGGACACTGTGATGGGCTGAACTTGGCTCCCCCACCCCCACCCAAATTCATATGTTACAGTCCTAACCCCCAGTACTTCAGAGAATGTGACCTTATTTGGAGACGGGGTCTTTGCAGAAGTCATCAATTTAAAATTAGATCATCGGGGTGGCCCGTGAGCCAATATGCCTGCTGTCCTTATCAAAAGGGGGAACTCAGAAACAGAGACACACACACAGGGGAAGATATTGTGAAGGGTCACAGGAAGGACGCCACATGAAGATGAAAGCGGGGCACAGGGCGATGCTTCTACAAGCCAAGGAGCGCCAAAGGTTGTCAGCAGCTGTCAGGAGCTGGAGAGGCGGGAGCAGGCTTTCCCACAGGGCCTCAGAAGGGGTGGCCCTGCTAGCACCAGCAGCTCAGACTTCCAGCCTCCAGAACACGGAGAGAATCAGTGCTCCTGGTGTTGAAAACACCCAGTTTGTGGTACTTTGATACAACTCTGGGAGGAGAGGGGGTACATTTGGCTTAAGGATCCAGGAACGCCCGCCATGTCTTCCTGTTCAGTCCTCAGAACTCAGGCAGACACGTGGAGGAGTGGGGGAGCGGAGAGGACAGTGGAGCAGTGTCCTCAGCCCCAAGCCCTCGAGTCAGCCGGGCTCTAAGGGCTACAGGCGTGCAGGCCCTTCCTGGAGAATCTGGCACGATGGGGTCTGGGGACACCGGGCATGAGCATTTTTCAAAAGATCCCAGGTCCTTCAAACATGCAGCTGGGGTTGCCCACTGCTAGCCCAGGTCTGGCCAAAATGCCACTAGTGCTTAGAGCACCTGGAGGCCACAGTGGACAATGCAGGGACAGGCCAGGGCCAAGGACACGGGCACCGTACCTGCTCTCCTGTGTGCCGCTGCTCATGCTCCTTCACGCTTCACTCTGGGGGTCTGCAGACCACAGGGCTGTGTGGGGAGAAGCTGATGCAGCCCACCTGCAGGGCCCCACGCCACGCCAGAGATGCATGGTGTGCCCAGGTTAAGAGGGAAGTGGGGTGTGCAGACAGGCAAGGCACGGCTGTGTTCAAAAGACCTCAGAACAGGAATAGGAGCCGGGCACGGTGGCTCAGCCCTGTAATCCCAGCACTTTGGGAGTCCGAGGTTTGGAGAATCCCCTGAGCCCAGGAAATTGGAGACTAGCCTAGGCGACATAACAAGACCCCATCTCTATTTAAAAAATAAAAATAAAAAAATTAAACTTTAAAAAAAACAAAAATAAAATGGGATATGCACATTTTCAAGCAGTTACTTTAAGTTATACAAGGGAAATCGAACTACAAGTGCCTAAACCTGGGAGGCTGAGGCAGGTGTTTTACTTGAGCACAAGAATTTGAGACTGCAATGAGCTATGATCTTGCCACTGCACTCCAGTCTGGGTGACAGAACAAGACCCTGTCTCTAAATAAAATAAAATAAAATAATAAAAATAAAAACTGCTTAAAATTCTAATTCTTGGCATATTAAGATGAAATAGCAAGGATTGCAGCCTGCATGTAAAAAGATGGTAGACAAGAAAGATTGGCACGGCGTGTTTGTTTTAACCTCACTACTGGCTCCAGTCCGTTGTCTGTCCGGACCCTGAGGGACTAACTTGTTTTGGTGGCAGATCCCCGCCCCAGGGAGCCCTACGCCTCTTCCATGGGCCACACCCCACCCCGAGGGGCTGGTAACAAGGTTATTTTCTGTTCTTCCATCTTCACTCACGCTCTCCAGAGCATGTCTGCTGTTTTGTTAAATTTCTTTTTCTTGAGACGGAGTCTCGCTCTGTTGCCCAGGCCGGAGTGCAGTGGCGTGATCTCAGCTCACTGCAACCTCCACCTCCCAAGCTCAAGTGACTCTTCTGCCTCAGCCTCCCGAGTAGCTGGGATTACAGGTGCGAGCCACCACGCCCGGCTAATTTTGTATTTTTACTAGAGACGGGGTTTCTCCATGTTGGCCAGGCTGGTCTCGAACTCCTGACCTCATGATCCACCCGCCTTGGCCTCCCAAAGTGCTGGGATTACAGGTGTGAGCCACCGCTCCTGGCCTGTTTTGTTGAATTTCATAGTTCAACATCAATGCCAGAAACCAGATTATGGTCGTATGTGCCCATGTGCAAATCTTCCTGAAATCATTTGTGTGACTTGCACTTTCCCCGTAACCTGATAATTTGTCACAGCTTCTAGGGGGATGGCATCAACTTCTCATACAGGGGATGGTCATGTGCGGGTGGGGACTGAGGTTTGCAGTTCTGTAGACGGGACCCTCAATGATATCCCTCAGCCGCCTCTGAGGAAGGAGGCCTGATCCCTACCATTTTTAGGGTTGCTTTTGGTCACTGTTTTCCTACCTATGGGATTTTAAAATAGATTCCTTAATTAGCTATTTATGTCTGCTAGACTCTGTAGGGACACATGAGGAAGCTAAGGTTTGGAGAGGTGGCTGTCTTGGGGTCGCACACTAACGGGGCGGGTGTGTAACACTGGGCTTTCTGGCTCTGAAGTTCATGTTCCCAGGCCCTCCTCTTCCGTGCTGCTAAGGACGGCGTCTGAGAAGTGGCCAGCCAGGTGTCTGGAAAAATGGGCAAGTCTGTGGCCCCTGGGGAGGAGACTCCGGAGAGTGTGGATACATCAAAGCCCTTGGGGTCTCACGGAGCAGAGCCCCCTAATCCAGCAAGGACTTGGGCGGGATTCCCAGAACGAGTTGCGAATCCAGAGAGGCATGCAGGGGGCGGGGGAGGAGAGGATTCCAGCCACGCAGACTCATCTCAGGCAGACTCATCGTCGGCCATGAAGGACCACCACACGACGGAGGCCATTCCATTCCCTTTCTCCATAGCAATGGGAAAGCCTGTCTTGACTTGGAAGCAGATTGTTCACTGTCACCTTTCGGGTAAACGATGCAGGGAGAACACGGCCCCGGATTTGCCAGTGCACACTAAATAGCCGCCCCACGGTGGTTGTGAGGGACAGGGCTGAGACTGGAGCACGCTCTTGTCTGTTGGGCAGTAACCCCGTATGGAATGTACCAGTCTGCCCACCTCGATAAGCAAGCCTGTGAGGTGTCGCTCTGTCAACCTGGCCGCAGCACCCAGAGATTCAACAGAACACGAACTGAGATGCGGCTGGGAAGGCATTGTGTAGATGTGGTTAACAACCCCAGCCAGTGGACTTGAAGGAAAGGAGATTATCCTGGAGAATGTGGATAGGCCTCGTCCAATCAGCTGAAGGCCCTAAGCGCAAACACTGGTTTTCCAGGGAGGAAGAAATTCTGCCTCAAGACTAAAGCATCAGCTCTTGTCGGGGTCTGTGGCCTGCCGCCTGCCCTGCAGATTTCAGACCTGTCCATCTCATGAGTCAGTTCCTTAAATATGTAACCTATGGGTTCTGCTGCTCTGGTGGACCCTGACTGATCCAGGAACTGATGGTCTGGATAATCAGACCATCTGGATGATCTGGACCAAGCACATCATCTGCTTGACTTTGAGCCCTGCAGAAACTGTTGCCCTTTGCTGATAGCGAAGTTCATGCCACGGGCAAGAATAGCCGGCGCCATGTTGATTTCAGGAAGCCTGACTACTTGACTCCAGGCTACCTTCTCTACGCCAACAGCAAGAAGCAAGATTTAGACCTCACCCACAAGCTTCAAGATTCCTGAAGATAATCTGGGGAGTGGTTATGTGAAATTTGAGGCAAGTAACCAAGATTTTAAATGGGAGACAGGCAGAAGAAAAAAAGTCCTTCCCCGGTTCTAACAAAGTTTAAAAAACAAATCACAAGAAGGCTGAAGTATAAACAGATACATGAAAGAATTTAAACATCATCTAAATTATAGCTCTAATGTCATAAATATTTCCAAATTTATTCCTATTTGTCTCTTACAGAGTCTAACAGATATAGTTAATTGAAGGATCTGTCTTAAAACCCAGCAGATGGGAAAAACAATGACCAGAAGAAAAAAAAAATTGTCTTTGGCTTCCCAAGAACAGCATCAGATTTCAACTGGAACCACAGATGGTCCATGGATAGAAGTGCCTCTACTTTTTAGCTCTGGAGGACGAAAAAGGGAATCAGTCTCTTCCTGTGGGTGTCACAGAGAGGTCGCCCGGTCACATCAGGTACCAGAGCGAGCGCCCTCACCCGATAGGCGCTGTACAACCTCAGCCAGAGCAGTTTCAGGAGGAACACGGGGAACTAGCAACCTAGGAGGGGAAAGGCGGAGACGGGAGGGAACACGAGGCAGGCAGGTCGGCTGACTGCTGAGCTACAGGCTGTACTCCTAGGATGGCTACATGTAATTGAAAAAAATAAGACAAAAATAACTTACTGTGCAGGCAATTAATTCTGGTTGGCATAGTGATCCTCTTAAGTTAAAGGGAATGAGCATGAGATGAAGAGAAGTAAGAGGCAGAAAGAATTATGCAAGAACAACATCAGAGTGGACGTGGGTAAGGGTTCTGAGCCATCTACAGACACCACACGCACACGGGACGCCGCTGTGCAGGATATTTGGCAAGGTTTCTTACTGTTCAAGTGTTTTTCCCAAAACCTCCCTTGAAACTTTTGTTCTTACTTGTGGTAACACACCCATAATATACCCTCTTAACCATTTCTACCTACACAGTTCAGTGGTGCTGACTCTATCCACAACGGTGGCCAACTTCATTGATCTTTTTTTAAACTAAAAGTAAACCAAAATTTGGGGAATACATTTCCTGTGTGGGCTGGTTTCCAACCAGCAGAACCTCAGGAGGGTTCTAAATACACAGGCACTCTCAGAAACCTAATACAAACTCCTTAGCAGGACAGAAGATACAGGTAGTTCTTAAACCAAAAAGAACAAAAACAAAAAAAACAAGCTTTAGTTTTTAAAAACGACACCCTCTATCACCAGTTTTGAAAAATGTTTGGTCAAAAAATGAAAATGACTTGGCACCCATAACACAGAATCGTCTCAGATTGTGACAACATCTCACAGAGATGCTAATTACAAGTCTCTTTAAAAACACTGGAAGGAAACATTTAAAACTGCTGCCAAATATGTCCTGTTCAAAACCCTGGGGTCAATGCGGTAGGGCCACAGGAGTGAAACGCATGGCACGGCCGAGCCTCTCTGTTGCATTCCCAACTGCTGAGCCTCCGGGGAGTTTTGAGCCTGTGCTGTAGGTGGCCAGCACCAGCCCCCAGCACACCTGCCCGACACCCAGTCCCCAAAGGGTGGCCCCCTCATCCACCTGGCCCGTGAAGGGAGAGGAGCAGGGTGGGTGACACAGCAAGGATGGAAACCCAGGGAAAGACTCTCCAGAAGGGAAACCAGACAGAGAGAAGCAGGAGGGACCGGGTGAAGGAACACAGATCTTTGCATGAACAGGGTGAGCGAGGCTTGGCATTTTAGAACGAATGAGGAGGGTGGACGGGGCGGGGGGGTTCTGCCAGGACAAGAGGAAACAGGTCGAGTCAGGGAAGGGAGAGGAAGAACTACCCCACCATGCGCCCATGTTTGTCCCGCCTCACCCAGCACTCACCGTCTCCAAGACAAAGAATAGGCCACAGGTGTGTGTCAGGTGACCAGGTCACCTTTGACGTAACCCAAGCCAAGGCCTCTTAACAGGAGCACAGGAGCGTAGAGGTCAGTGTGGAGCTTACAGCCCTCAAGAGCTCTGTGGAGGGGGGTCCGCGCATAAAGCGCCCCAAGGCCAGGCAGTGGGCAAACAGATCCAAGGGGTCTGAAATCTTATCCAGGAATTTCCTCCTTCTCCCTTTCCTCTTCTAACTTTCCATTTCCCCCCAGCACCTATCCCGACTCTGCACTGGTAAGGACGGGGGCATAGGAGAGGGTGGCCACCATGCCATCACTGAGGGACACGAAGCAAAACAGGGAGAGAGGGGATGAGGACAGACTCAAGGACAGTCCAGCCCACGACAGGCTGTCAGCTTTGGCACCAGGGACATTTGGGACCAGAGTGTGCTGCACTGTGAGGCTGCCTTGTGGGGGCGTGTCCAGTGCACGGCAGGGCGTTGTATGGCATCCCTGGCCTCTATTCACTAGATGCCGGTTGCACCCCAGACTCCCAGCTGTGACAACAAAAGTGTCTCCAGACACTGCCATATTCCCTGGGGGAAAAAGTGCTGGGCTTGAGAATCACTGGTCTATGGCATCAAGAACAGAGGACAAGAGGTAGCGACGGCAGCGCTTAACAAAGCTCCCCCAAGGAGCCCCTGCGATTTCCCAACACAGACAGTCTTAGGACATCCTGAGATTTCTGCTGAAAGCCTTGGAGCCCCACACAAGAGCCAGAGCCAGGAGTTAATGCTGAGTTTCAGCTGAGCTCACAGCTTGGCCTGCCTTGCCCCAGTCCTGTCTTCTGCACCGAGATGTCCTTTTGTCCCCCAAATGGTGGAGTCAGGTGGGCACAGGCAGCGGCCACGCTCCTCATCTTATGGAGGAGGATGCTGAGGCTCGGTGAGTCTCATATCTGGAACCGACTCCAAGCCCCTAGACTACATGCCCTTAGCAAATACATTCAGGTTACTCATGCCAAGGCACTGTTTCGGCAAATCTGCACACGCTTAAGGAATTTATAGTTTTAAGGCACTGAAACTCAGGGCTAATGGAAACAATCAGTACTAATGAAATGATCACCTCCTCACCACCCACATATTAAGTTAATCAATTCATTATTCCCAGGAGCTCCTCTCCCCGTAGAGCCTCCTAGGGTCATGTGGTGAGGTCTGGTTTTGTTGGAGGTGCACGGAGACTCTGAGAGGCATAAAGGAGCAAAGATGCCCATATTGGCAGTGGAAGGAGCCCCAGGCTCTGCCTGGCTTTGCTCTGAGTCTCTGTGGCCCATCGTCTTGTAGGGCTCTTGGTAACCCCTCGGGAAGCCAGGTGGAGCAAGCCTGGACTGAGGAAGGGGCCTCTATGCATGGACACACGCTGGCCCCAAATGCAGAGATGACGCCAACCCTCACACAGAAGGACCTGCAGATGCCCCCCATGGGTTCAAACAGTCAGCACAGGGCATTTCTGAAGGGGCAGGGGGTGAGGTCCAGAGGGAGCTTGTAGGGGACAAAGGGAACGAAAGCAGACGACTTCAGCTTGGAAGCCAGCATGAGCACAAAGCCTCCAAGTGGGGGGTCTGGGGTTGGGGGCTCGGGAGCAGTTACCTTTATGCTTTTTGGCAGCGCCCGGCTCCGAGACACTCACGGAGCTCTCTGACAGCTCATCACCGTCGGGGTCCAGCAGGGCCTGGCTGCTCCATGCCACAGCCTGGGGCTCCTTCTCCAAGTCCCAGGAGTCTAGCTCATCCTCCTGGGGCTTGGGGGCAAGGGATGCCTGGGCTGACTCAGCTTCCTCCGGTAGCGCAGAGGCTGCGGCCACCTCCGGATGGGATGGGGCATCCTCCTGGTGGGTGCTGTCCACAGAGGCCATGTAGCCCTGCATCAGGGCAGCATCGTGGTCCTGAGATAGTGAGGTCTGTCAGGGGCGGTGGGGAAGATGACAAGGGTTACGTGAAAGGAAGAGAGGGTTCGAAAAGACCTGAAAAGCACTCTCCAAAACATTCTAACAGTTGATTTCAGTCTCAGAAGATGCAGTAGCGGGCCTCGGAGAAGGTGCTCATACATCACGGCTGTTGCTCATGCTTGCGCTAAAAAAGGTCTCCCTTACAGCTGGGGCTCAGGGTCCCTAGGCAGCTTGGGGGGTGGCCCCCGGGGCTCAGAGGTTAACCCCCTTCCTCCCGCAGATGGGCCTAGCGGTGGGAGCATTTGTGACAAGCCGCAGCAATGAGATGCAAGAGAGCCCGTCCTTCAGAGTCCACGACAGCACAAAGGAAGTGGCCGTGGGTGTTTCGGGTTTAGTTGTCTTTGTTCCTCCACACGTTTGTTACCTGCAAGCAGAAAGTCACTGGCGCAGCCTCTCAAAGATTATATTTTGTGTAAAAATATTTAAGCACTAAATTAACCTCTGAGAGTCGGGATAGCGCTTCCTTGGAGGGGGGAAGTTTGGGAAGGAGGGCACCGGGGCTCCCTGAGGGCCAGTCATGCTGTCCTTGGTGTGGGTGGCAGTGACATAGGCGTTTGCTTAGGGATAATGTGCAGTTCTGACTTAAGTGCTGGCCTGTGGAAGCGCCCACTGACTCAAGATTAGATAATTTCCCCATCTCTACTAAAATAAATACAAAAAATTAGCCGGGCGTGGTGGTGGTCACCTGTAGTCCCAGCTACTCGGGAGGCTGGGGCAGGAGAATGGAGTGAACCTGGGAGGTGGAGCTTGCAGTTAGCTGAGATTGCGCCACTGCACTCCAGCCTGGGCGACAGAGTGAGACTGTCTCAAATAATAATGATAATAATAATAATAAAAAGATTAGATAATCTGAGCACCAATACAAATAATCACTGCAGTGGATTCAGAACATTAAATACTAAGATCCAGGAGTTCCTCATGATTTTTAAATACGATCTTGGAAAAAGTATATAGGAGATGCCCATGGGTCTTGTCCTTATTTTGCTCATTCATTCACCCAAGACCGAAGAAAACCCAACTACCGGGCCCCGGACTTCCAGGGAGGTCATGGATCCCCTGCTGAGGGGCTCTAGAGGGGTCAGGAAGCCCCGGAAACACCACCTGCCTGCCTCTGCGACGTGGGCAAGGCCACCCTCTGGGTACAATGGCAAGGCTGATGACTCATCCCTGGCACCTCCGAGGTCCTGTTCTGGCCCGTCTTCCAGTCACTGAGGAATCCATGTTCTGCGTGCCCTCTGGCCCACCCTCCCACTCTTTCGCCCACAATTCTTCCTCATCCCCTTCCCACACCAAATCAAAATCTCCCAACTCTCCCTCAACCTGTTCACTTGGAAATGTCAAAAAAGAGTAAGGGCCGGGAGCAGTGGCTCACACCCGTAATCTCAACACTTTGGAAGGCCAAGGTGGATGGATCACTTGAGCCCAGGAGTTCAAGACTAGCCTGAGTAATGTGGTGAAACCCCATCTCTACCAAAAATACAAAAATTAGCCAGTCTCATAACGAATTAGCTGGTCTCAAAATAAATAAATAGATAGATAAAAATTTAAAAATCAAATTTAAAAATGTAATAAAGAGAGTAAGGATCTGTAACATGGCCCTTCACCGGAGGGGCTGGCCTCTCCACAGCCTGAACCACACACCTGCCACCACCTGCTCTGAGCAGACGTCCCAGAGCGGGAGAAGGGGAAGAAAGGGAGTGCAATGTCCATGGGGGACACTACAATCTTCATTTCTCTCTGATTACAAAGGAATAAACATTCACTGCAAAAAAGCAAAAGGCTTTGGAAACGTGTCACATGGAAAGTGTAAGATCCCCGTGACTGGGTGGTGACGAGAGTAGAGGTTCTGTACCAAAGGGGAGTCTTACGTCATGTTCCTCTCTTTCAATAATTTTTCTTGAAATGATTTGCCAACCTCTCAACGTGTCAAGCGTCACTGATTAGAAACTCTCCCATGTCCTTAGTGAATGGGATAAACTGCGTAAACACAATACCACGCATGACTTCTTTGTGGGGTGAGGAACGTAATTTGACATTTGTAAATGGAACTCTCTGGATGTTAACCAAGCACTTGGGCTAACTTCTTCAAAGGGCAGAGGAGCAGCAGGTCACTGACAGATGCAAACACCTCCCCAGCCACCACGATGGTACCTTGGAGATCCCTGATATGATAATAGTGCTTTTCTTCCGTGGCGACTTGAGTTTCAGCTTTGAAGATTCACTGAGTTGTCGAATGGCAACTTCAGCCACTGGATCCGAACCATTCAACACCAACAATTCTGCCAGAGGGAAGGCAGTGGTAAGTTCATCAGCAAAAATTAAAGACTTCCATGGGAACTTCCATGGATAATGGAAATGGTCGATAAGCAATGGTTAGCAGATATTTTCTAAAAAGGGCCAAAGAGTACATTGTTTAGGCTATGTAGGTGGTCTCTGCAACAACTTCTCAACGCAGCTTTTGTAGAGTGAAACTAGCTAGAGACCACAGGTAAATAAATGAGCATGGCTGGGTTTCAGTAAAACTTTATTTACAAAAACAAGTGACGGGCCAGATTTTTCCTGTGGGTCATAGTTTGATGTTTGCTGACTCTTAGTCTACAACTTGATTCCCTGGGTGGTTAGAAGATACTCACTGAAGTGTCTGCTTAACATTCACCTATTTTATTTATTTAAGTTATACCTGAATAGAGTTGATGGAAAATGGCAAAAGCAAGCAAGCAACAAAAAAAATATCTAACCCTTTGGAAGATTTTGAACTTTGAAAGGCAAGGTAGTGACTGCTTTTCCCTCCCAAGAGTGGCTAAACACACAGAATAGTACCTAGAGCTATGAAGGGCCAGTTAATAAAAGCACTTCCTTCCCTAGGTGTATAACCACACACCAGCCAACATCAATAGAATGCTTACGGCGAACCAGGTGCTGTTCAGAGAGCTCTGTGCACATTCTCTCATTTACTCCTATTCCACACCCCATGAGCAGGTCCTTCCTTTCATCCCATTTGACCACTGAGGAGGATGTCCAGCAGCCAGGAGGCCCCAGAGCTGACATGAGTGTCTGACTCAGAACTGATGCTTGTACCTTACACTTTCCCGCTCAGGTAAAGTCAAAATGCCAAAGCTACTAAAGTAGCAGCATAGTAAAAGGAACTTCTGTCTCAGTTTTGGCCATGGCCTGAGGCTTACAGATGCCGCATTTCCAAAGGGAGTCAAGAGAAGACCACAGTGGCCAAGAACCGGTGACAACAATGACACTGGGGAATAACAGATACTTGGTCTTCCTCGCTGGTTCCTGGCACAGAGAACAATAACAACAACAACAAAAAACCCTTTGAATTCCAGAGCCACTGAGCTGAGGCATCTTTCTTATTCCTCACAAGCCCCTGCAGCCCACCTGAGTGAATGCTAATGAGGGTGGACATTGGATGTCGGAGGCACCAACCCTGTGGTTAGAAGGTTGGAACTTTCTGCCCTCCTCTCGCCTGTGGGGAAGGGAAAGGGGCTAGAGATTGAGTTCAAATTACCAATGGCCAATAAGTGAATCAATCATGCCTACATATCTACTTATAGAAGCACCATAAAGCCCTAAATGACAGGGCTCAGGGAGGGTCCAGGTTGTGAACCAATGCATGCACGTACTGGGAGAGGGGCGACTCCACGGAGATCAAAGCTCCTACGCTCAGGACCCTTCCAGACTGTGCCCTGCGCCCCTCTTCATCTGGCTGTGCATTTGTGTGATAATAAACTGGTAAACCCAAGTAAAGTGTTTCCCTGAGTTCTGTGAGCCATCATAGCAAATTATGGAACCCGAGGAGGGTGTCATGGAAACCCCAATTTGTAGCCAAGTGGGACAAAAGTGTGGTAACCTGAGGACCCACTATTTGCGCCTGGCGTCTAAGGTGGGAAGGTGGTTTTGTGGGGCTGGGCCTTTTACCTGTGGGATCTGAGCTAACTCCAGGCAGTGCCAGAATTGAATTAAATTGTAGGACACCCAGTTGGTGTCTGCAGAGAAACAGAAAATTGCTTGCCATAGAAAATCTACACATTTGGCGTCAGGAGTGTTGTGAGTAGAGGAACAGATTTTTGTTTAGCCACTGAGCTACACTGAGAAGAGAGAAGTGTTGGAGAAAGGAGTTGGGGAAGACTCCTTAGGAGAAAGCTATGCTGTAATTCCCAAAGCCACCAAGGGAGAGGCATTGGGAGCACATTCTCCTCACACCAGGCCCAGTGCTTCTGTTCAGTCCCTTGAGAGCCCGGTCCAGGTGCTAGGTGCAGCCTGGACACCTGCTATAGTGCCTGGCTGCACCGTGGTGGGTGAGCCTGGGGCTGGCTCCATGGCCCATGCACCAGAAACCACAGTGGGAACATCAGTCTGGGTCTTTTAAGAGGGATCCTGCCCAGGTGACGGGACCCCGCAGTATGGGCAGTGGGGGCACTGCCAGGGGAAGAAACTGAGGAAGGGGTATCAGGGGCAGCGGCAAAAGTGTCGGAGCGGCTCCATCTCAAATAAGGGCTGGGCAAAATGAGGCTGGGACCCCCTGGGCTGGACTCCCAGGAGGTGAGGTGTCCTTACTCACAGGGTGAGCTAGGAGGTCGGCACAAGGCACAGGTCACAAGGACCCTGCTGATAAAACAGGATGCGGTAAAGAAGCCGGCCAAAACCTGCCAAAACCAAGATAGCAGTGAAAGTGACCTCTGACTGTCCTCACTGCTGGTGATACACTAATGATGATGCAATAGCATGCTAAAAGACACTCCCACCAGCACCATGACAGTTTGCAAATGCCATGGCAATGGCAAGAAGTTACCCTATATGATCTGAAAAGGGGAGGAACGCTCAGTTCTGAGAAATCCTCACCCCTTTGGTAGAAAACTCGTGAATAAGCCAACCCTTGTTTAGCATATGCTCAAGAAATAAACAGAAAAAGAGCCAACCAGCAGCCCTTACGGGTTCTCTGCCTACAGAGTAGCCATTCTTTTATTCCTTTACTTTCTTAATAACTTGCTTTCACTTTACTCTGTGGACTCGCCCCGAATTCTTTCTTGCACCAGATCCAAGAACCCTCTCTTGGAGTCTAGATCAATACCTTTTTTTGGAAACGAACGGAGGGGCAGGGCCTGCATCCCAGAATTGCAGGTGGGGGACCCAGCACGGTAGTATCCAAAAAACCACAGAACCTCCCACGAGAGGAGGAAGCAGTTGTAAACTTTCACCAGGCTGCGAATCCAAAACCACGTTAAGACAGTGCTCCTCCAGTGAGAACTTCCCACTCCCCTGACCACCCCACCTTGTCCAGTTGTTGGCCTTGGCAAGGTCAGACACAGGACTCAGTGAACGGGGGAGAGCTAAGCAAGAAGAAAGCACCCATTGCCCCTGAGAGCAGGTCATGAGGGGGCGAAGGGAGAAAGTTAATCCCCAAATTTAGATTGTGCAGTGATTTAATAAGTCAGTAAGATCTCTTCAAAAATGTCTGTTACCTGAAAGTGACCATAAAATAATAGGAGATTTGCATTTCCTATTCATAGTGACCATTTCCTAGTAGAAGGGAAAACTACTTCTACTCAGCAGGTCTAAGCAGAGAGTGGGAAACAAAATTAAAGTGACCGTGATGATGATGTCCCAAGTCCTACTTGTTTGATATTAATGTAGCTAGCGTGTTGTGCAAGAAAAAAATGATCAGAAGGCCGGGCGCGGTGGCTCAAGCCTGTAATCCCAGCACTTTGGGAGGCCGAGGTGGGTGGATCACGAGGTCAGGAGATCGAGACCATCCTGGCTAACACGGTGAAACCCTGTCTCTACTAAAAAAAAAAAAAAAAAAAAACTAGCCGGGCATGGTGGCAGGTGCCTGTAGTCCCAGCTACTCGGGAGGCTGAGGCAGGACAATGGCGTAAACCCGGGAGGCGGAGCTTGCAGTGAGCCGAGATCCCGCCACTGCACTCCAGCCTGGGCGACAGAGCGAGACTCTGTCTAAAAAAAAAAAAAAAAAAAGGATCAGAACTTTTAAAACGTAAAGTCTCAGCTAGTTTTTTATTTTTTTAAAGCATTCCCTAAAATGTAGAAGGAATACGAATGCCGCTTCTGGTCTTTGATCAATTTGGAGTTCCCTTTTCTCCCTCTCCTTCACTCATCACTCAACCACAAAACCAAGCCAAATCAAAACTTTTTTTTTTTTTAAGAGATAGGGTCTCGCTCTGTCACCCTGGCTGCAGTGCAGTGGTGCAATCTTGGCTCACTGCAACCTCCACCTCCCGGGTTCAAGCGATTCTCCTGCCTAAGCCTCTCATGTAGCTGGGATTACAGGCATGCGCCACTACGCCCAGCTAATTTTTGTATTTTTAGTAGAGATGGGGTTTCACCATGTTGGCCAGGCTGGTCTCGAATTCCTGACCTCAAGTGATCCACCCGCCTCAGCCTCCCAAAGTGCTGAGATTACAGGTGTAAGCCACCGCACCTGGCCCAAAACAACTTTTTCCAAACTCTGAAAGGAAAATACTTCATATCAGAACAGCCCAAAAGGCCCAAAGGTGCTAAGAGGGAGAGCGGTGTGGGCACGTCTCAGTTACCTGTATCTGAAGAAGAGAGCGTTTTGCTGACAGGGGCGCTGCGGCAGGAGATGGCCTGGACAGAGATGTCCTTCTCGATCACCTTCACCTTGATGGGAGTCTTCACCGGAGACTCTGCCAGAGGAAGATTCTGATTACAAAGGTGGCCCCATGGTTGACTGGATCAACAGTTACCGAAAAGTGAAAGGACAGCCCTCACTGCAACTCTGGTGTGTGCAGTTGGCAAAGGCAAAGTTTAATGAAAGCCGTTTTGAACGGAGGAAAGGCAAGAGTGGTGTCTGGAGTCCAGGTTGAAATAAAATTTCAGAAACATTTTAACTAAGCTAGAATTTCCCATTCTATCTGGCATCCCTGAACTGTGCCAACTCATGTATTCTGGGAGGATGATGCTTTTGCACAAGTAGAGATGCACTGTGAATTGTGAGAAATAAAGCATACACTTACACAGAAACTTCTGTCTCCAAGGCAGTGGCTGTGGAGACAGGTACAGAATTCAGCTGGATCTCAAATCATAGCCTGTCAAGCCTTCTAACAAACGATTTTTAACAGAAGAAAGTCTACAAAGCCAACTCACTTTGAATTTTTCAAGAAAAAAGTGTGTGCTGTCCCCACATACAGGTAATAGAGTTCGTGTTTTGTTGTGTTTTGTTTTGTTTTTGAGAGGGAGTTTCGCTCTTGTTGACCAGGCTGGAGTGCAATGGCGTGATCTCGGCTCATTGCAACCTCCACCTCCTGGGTTCAAGCAATTCTCCTGCCTCAGCCTCCAGAGTAGCTGTGACTACATGCATGCGCCACCACACCCAGCTAATTTTGTATTTTTAGTAGAGATGGGGTTTCACCGTGTTTGTCAGGCTGGTCTCAAACTCCTGACCTCAGGTGATCTATGCACCTCGGCCTCCCAAAGCGCTGGGATTACAGGCATGAGCCACCGCGCCCGGCCCTAAAATAGAGTTCTTAATTTAACTTAGTTGGAGTTACACCTAAGTGTAACTATTTATACTATCTGGATTTTAGCTTCAGAATACACCATGGGAATCAAACCTCGTTTCAGCTTATTGCATACGTGTTTGGCAGAAGAAAAAGATAACTGTCATCCAACAACAACAAAAAACGAAGCACAAGTGTGGCCAATCAGCACCCTTCCTGTGCTGTGAGATTTTCCTAACACTCAGTGCTAGAGGCTCCAGGACTCCGCAGTCTATGGGGGCAAGGTGGTTACAGGCAGGCGCCACGCACAGAGTTTCTCGACTGCGTTCCTGTTGTCTCACCGGAGCTCAGCGGGGACGCCCTCCCCACATCGACACGAGGCTTGGTCTTCACGGCAGTGACAGTAGTGACCACAGTCCCACAGGGCATCACCATGCGGTCCTTTTCGATTTTTGCGGCAGGAACAGGGGGAGGGATGGGCCAGGATTTCAATTCCCCAGGTTCTATGTAAGAGAACTGCAGAGAAGACGCGTTACTTGTTTCTGGTTTTGTGGAAACTGCACAGGCTGATCAGCCACGTAACGCTGCCTTCTTGTGAAACAACCATAATTCCTTCCCTTAAGGTCACTTAGCATTTCCAATTAACCTGGATATTCCCAGAATGGACACAGACCCCACTTTACACACAGCCGGCTCAACACATAATGATGGCAACAGAATAGAAGCCGGAGAACCAAGCAAAATTTTCAAAGGCCTCTTTGGGGTAGGCCTGTAAAATGGCATCCTGAAAAGTCATCTCCTCCAGCAGACAACTCAACTGTACAGTGGACAGAACATGCTCTGTTTGAGTGTAGTCCTGTGTACAATAAAAGAGCATCTCCTCTTAGAGGAGGTCTTATTTCACACAGAAGCAGGAGTGAGACTCTGCAGACATAAGTGAAGACGCTCCTTAGGTAAGTGCCCCAAGACGGAACCAGCCGCCATGGGAGCCTCGTCCTACCTCAGCCGTGACCGAGCCCAGCACCGAGCTGCCGCAGGCAGACCCGCTGGTCAGCATGAAGCTCTGTGGCCCAGAAGGCTGCTTCTTAAACAAATCCAAAGGAACTGTCGCCGTCGCCAGCAGACCTGAAAAGACAGGAGACAGGCAAGGGGTGCCGCTGATGTTTCCACGGGGTTCCGTGAGAACAGAAAGGCCCACACGCCCAGCAGCCGGAACACGCTCCTCACGTGCCTCTGGCACACTCGAAAGTGCTCACGTTTCAGAACGTTTTTAAAATGTCAGTGTCATAAAAGACAAAGGCTGTCGAAACGCTGCAGGACAGAGGATGCTAAAGCAATAGGACAGTCAGACAATGTCTGGCCCTGTGCCGGAGTGGAAAGGTCACTGCTCTGAAGGGCATCATGGGGTCGTCCAATGACAAAAACTGGAAAATGGGCATAAGTTAAGGAATTGCAGCAATGTAAATTCAGGAAGCTGATAACTGTACTGTGGACACAGAAGAGAGTATCTCCATTCCTAGGAAAATACACACTAAAGAATTGAGGACAAAGGGCCGAGAGGCATATAATTTATCCTCGTGTGTGTGTGGGGTGTGTGTGTGTGTGTGTGTGTAAAAAGGAAATGAGTATGGTGGGGAGAGAGAGACCAAGAGTAAGCACAAATAGTAAAGGAAACAGGGCAAATGTTAAGGATACGTGAGTTTGAGTAAAGGTTATGTGGCTGTTCTTTGTATTGTTTTTGTGAAGTTCGACATTTCATAGATTCCATCAGGCTGGGCTGGAATGAAATCTGAATGAGGCCAGCGGGAGTGGGGACCCAGGAATGGGGTCAGAAGTTGACTTCTCTCCAGGTGACCAGCGCCCCTACACTGTGCGGGTCCCCGACCTGCGGAATGCCTCTCTCAGAATTATCTCATGGGCATCCCAGTTTTCTTGGGACTCCAAAATCAAGGAAGTCGCCTCAGGATTCTTGCTATAACAACTAGGATATAAAACTAGTTAATTGGGAGAAATAACGACCTTCTCACTTTAGGAGGTAACCAAATGGCTTGATTTTATTGCTGGATAAGCTGGGCAAGGGCTTCCCAATTTTGGTATGTTTATGGCGAGAGTTTTACAATCTAAGAAAATATTTATATCTTTAAAAACCTAACAAATATTGTAACTACTGATTTGGAGACGCACACATACAGGCCCACGTTCATTTTAGTGTTTTAGTGACTTTACCTCTAATTGTTGCTTTCTTGTGTACAAATCGTTAAGTTCCATTTAAACCTCTGTAGTTTATTTTATAAGGAAAAACCCAATGAAATGGATACAGGCAGTAGAATGGGGATGAAAAAGCTCTGGAGATAGATGGGGGTGATGGTTGCACAACAATGTGAGTGTAGTGACTGCCCCTGAACTATGTACTTAGAAATGGTTAAGATGATACATTTTACGTTGTCTATCTTACTACAGTTACGTTGTCTATCTTACTGCAGTTACGTTGTCTATCTTACTGCAGTTACGTTGTCTATCTTACT
>NW_012107474.1:4036625-4039045 GCF_000951045.1 Mandrillus leucophaeus | reverse complement strand
CAGTTACGTTGTCTATCTTACTGCAGTTACGTTGTCTATCTTACTGCAGTTACGTTGTCTATCTTACTACAGTTACGTTGTCTATCTTACTACAGTTACGTTGTTTATCTTACTACAGTTACGTTGTTTATCTTACTACAGTTAAAAGGCTTTGTTTTTGCTTTTGTTTTCCAGAAAAGGAGGTCTCTTGGGGCAAGGAGCGTTCAGAACTACTTCTCTATGCCAAGAATTGTTGCATAAAATATTCTGGATTTTTTTTTTAAACAAACAAACAAAAAATCCAGTTGAACATTTCCCCAAAATGTATGACCTTATTAATAACTCAAATTGCCTTTCGACCAAAACGTCCCATGGGAAAACCGAAGTCATTTAAAGGAGGGGTCACCGTCCTCTGCTGGATCTCCCACTGCCCTTTCCCGAGGCCCAGGTCACGCAGTGGAGGACCTTTCCAGAGGGCAGGGCCTCTGTCCTCCTCAACCCACCTTCTGAGGGTCGCCCAGCCTCTGAAATCTGTAGGTGTAACTCCTTCGACTTGGCATTCAACTCACTTTGGAAGAGAAAAAAGTTATGAGTCCTTTATTCTTTTTATGAAATATAGCACTTTTTCTGATTATAGAAAGGAACACAAAGATGTCAATATTTAACAAACTACCAAGACATATAACCAAAAATAGGAAAGAGTATCTGCAACCTCCCCGTTCGGAAACAGCTACCATTAATATTCAGGGACTAGCCTTCCAGAGCAGTCAACAGGATGTTCTGTGATGACAGTGACAGACCAGCTGTCAAATGCGGTAGCCACAGAGCATTGGAGAGGTGGCCAGTGCAAGTTGATGAACTGAACGTCATTTAAAAAAATTTCCGTTAACTTAAATTCAAAGAGACACACGTGGCCAGTCGCTGCCATACTGAAAGCACAGCTATATAATGACCTCAAGACAAAACACAGAACACAACATACCTCCCTCCTCCTTTGCAACCCGTTTATTTTCTTTAAAAAGGCATTAAAAAAAAAAAGTAGAGATGAAGTCTTGCTATGTTGCCCAGGCTGATCTCAGACTCCTGAGCTCAAGCCATCCTCCCGCCTCGGCCTCCCAAAGTGCTGGGATTACAGGAGTGAGCCACTGCGCCCAGCCTGTAATCTATTCTTTTAACTGAAAATTTTGTGGATGTCTTTCTGTGTAACTACAGAGCAACATCATGTTTGACGGGCCTCTAGTATTCCGCTCTTTGGCCTTAGGAGATTTTATTTGGCCAACTCTTCAATAACCAACGCTTCTTAATGTGCTGGTGGTCCCCAGTATTTCATAACCATATACAAACTGAGAGGCACATTCTTACGCGTATATCTTTGCACACCGTGTGATTATTTCCTCAGGAAAACTCTAATTGCCTGTCAAATGGCATGTGCACTTGAGAGGTGTTTTTTTATTTAGGCTGACTGATGGCATCCAGAATGCTTATTCCCAGTGACACTTCCAATGCCATTATCACTCTCTCATTCTCCACCAAGCTGTGAGGTACAAAAATGACCTCTCTCTTTTGCCGAAGTGTGCATGACTTTATGCTATTTCTGAACATCTTTTCAGAAGTTTACGGCCATCGGTAGCTCCGGCTTTTGTATTTCCAGTTCAGGAATTTTGCTCAGTTTTCTAAGGCAGCTGTCATCTTTTCCATTCATGATTTATAAAAGCTCTTTATATATATATATACATACACACGGGAAATTTCCTTCCATTACTTTTTCTAATTGTTCATTTTTTAAGGATTAGATTGTGATTGATTTTAATACCTTGGTACTCAGCTAATTCATTAAATGATTATGTCTATTAGGTTTTTAAATATTCATTTCTACGTTATATCCATTATTCTTTCTAATACTTTGGGTTGATTTTCTTGCATAGTCCTGATATGCAGTCATATCATCTCCAAACAATGACCGGTCTTGCCTCTTCCTTTCCGGTATTTGTGTATGGTTTTTTTCCTTATCTAATTGCATTAACCAATACTTCTAGAACAAAACAATAGGCATCCTTCTCTTGATTTTAGTGAGTCTGCTTCTGGTATTTACCATTTATAGTGATTTTAAAAATCTTATTAAAGAAGTCTCCATAAATTTTGCTCTAATTAAGTTTTTAAAAATTAAGAATGGGTATTAAATGTCACTGAATGTCTTTTGCACATATGTAGAGAAAATACGTTTATTTTCTCCTTTGATCTAGTGACATGATGAACACCATTAATAGACCTCCTTATGTGAAAGCACACTTACATCCTTACATTCCTGGTATGAACACAGCTGGTTTTATTTTTCATGTGCTGTTAGATTCTGTTTGATAATATTTTATTTATGATTCTTACACCATTATTTATGTGCATGGCCTACATTTTTCCCTGTCTCTAATTTTTTTTTTTTTTTT
>NW_012107474.1:4033197-4035295 GCF_000951045.1 Mandrillus leucophaeus | reverse complement strand
GGCATTATTTTTATTTTTTAAATTGCATGAAGACATTGTATGCATAGAAAAAAAGGCTAAATTAAATGGCTAAGGTCGAGGCTTACCCACTTCAGAGACTGGGAATTCTTTCATTTTCCATTTTCAAATGCTCATAGCACTAACCTTTATTGGAGTTAAAGAATTTTTCCTACATTTGATATCAACAGCCCTGGGCTGACCCCAAGTGCCTCGCCCCCTTCGTCAGTGCTGGCCACAGGCATGGGCTCCCAGGGGGACCCTCCCCGAGAGGCAGCACCATTATATACAGAGGCATGGTCCCCACTTTTAGACAAGACTAACGGTTTGCCAAAGCCTGAACATCAGTTCATGTTGACTCCTAAATTTGGAAATATACCTCACAGAGTTCCCATTTCCCAACTTACACCAGACAGGTGCGGTACCTGATACTAGCCGGGGTATCTGATCCAGGTAGTAGGACATGTCCCTAGTGAACAGCTGTTTCTGCTTTGAGACAACGCTTCTCCCTGCAGCACCAGGTCCCTAACACACTGTGGAATCAGTAATTGCTAGAATGTGTGGACGCTGGACCATGCCGCAGCAGGGTGAAGCAGCCTCCAGACGTTCGCCACTGAGCTTTCACAGTCACTCTTCAAGAGAAGACTCAGACCCAGACGTGGGGACATCCAGCAGAGGGAGGCACAGGGCCTGGCCTCAGGGCAGGTGCGTGTGGGAGCTGGGACCCCAACCCTGACTGACCGAGTCCAGCGAGCCCACTTTTAGTCACTAAGCAGTACAGGCTGAAAGAAAGGGCAACATGCAGGCACTTTTACAAAAAAAAAAAATCCTCGACAGCTAGCTCTGCACAGTCTCAGCTGCCAGATGTGGCCCACTTGTGCTTTTGGAACTGGAGGAAGTCCCTCGCAAATAAAGATAAGTCACCTTTAACACACTCAGGCAATACAATTCACTCCTGTTCTTGGCAAAACGGAGTTGCAGAGTAAAGAGGTGCCCTGTCTCGAGTGACTCTGTGTCTGGGGCCTCAACAATGATTCAGAACCACCCAGAAGGGGTTATCCGTTCTGTGTTGCTTGTCTTGGCTCCAACAGCAGCTATGGTCTCCCAGCATGGGAGTCCCGAGTGTGGCCGAAGTCATCTGATGCTCATCAACTCCCTACATCCCCCTTCACCCACTTTCTAAGAAAGCAGAAGCTTAACACATACATACGGGTTCAACAGTTTAAAAATAATAAAAGGAAAGAAAAGATAAAAAAGACAGGACAATTCCAGACAAATGAAAAAGGCCAAATCAATTATATTCCTTTCTCCCCTCGGCCTTCACACGTGCAGAAACAGGATTGGATTTTTTACCATCTCTTGTTCCCATTACATTTTCAGGTGCTTTCTGCAACCATGGCAGGGCTCCCGCTGCACCGCCACAGGAGGATGCCACCAGAGAATCCAAGCCCCCCCGGAGCCCCTGACTCTGCTCAGGGGCAGGAACAGCCCCTCCAGGCAGGCCAGGCTCCCACTGTCACCCACCTGAGGCACCAGGCTCGCTGAACAGCAAGGCGCCGATGTTCCTCACCAGTAGCTTTAGCTCGTGAGCCCTTGGAGGTTTCGGAGGACAGGATTCCTGAGCAGTAGAGGGGGCACACTGTAAGTTCTGAAAAAATAAAAAGCACTTTATTTTTGGTCTTCATGGGGAGACTGAGGACCAAGGAAGTAGCCACTGGACTCCTGTTATGGGGGGTGGTGGCAGTGGGGTATCTACAGGAAAACCTGCATGGGGAATCCGAGCTCTGGGGTCTGCTCTGGGGCGCCAGTGAGCCATCGCCATCCTCCTGCCTGGGAGCATTTTCTATCCTAAATACAGCAAGCACAAGTAGCAATGCATTCATCCACAGACAGGGTTCCCAAAACTTACCACAGGGGAAGATGGAGCTCGCTTTGCCATGGGTCTAAACTATCTGACCCGGGCAGGTGCTTAAGAGTGTGAGGACCTCTTCTGCCGGCTGCAGGCACTCACGGCCTGCTAGCACAGAGCAGGACACCAGCCAGATGGGAACGGCCAGGGCCGTCAGCCCACACCCATTTCCCACCTCCACACAGAGTACAA
>NW_012107474.1:4031714-4032682 GCF_000951045.1 Mandrillus leucophaeus | reverse complement strand
CCCGCCACCACACCCAGCTAATTCTTTTTGTATTTCTAGTAGAGGCGGGGTTTCACCATGTTGGCCAGGCTGATCTCGAAATCTCGACCTCAGGATCCGCACGCCTCAGCCTCCCAAAGTGCTGGGATTACAGGCATGAGCCACCGCGTCTGCCCAAGAGTATTCTTTTAAAAGAGGCTCTGTTTGTTGCAAGCATTCAGGGACCCAGACGGGCTTCTCAGAGGTGGCGCCAGCCCCCATGCTGTGAGAAGTTTTCAGGCAGAGACCTGGGTGCTGATTTGACTGAGCACTTCTTCAGGGGAACGTCCCCTAATGTCTCAAGAGACACACGTACTCTTTCCCACCCGGAAACACTGTTCTGAGCCGGGCACTTCCCAAACGTGAGCTGAGGATGCTACAGCCGCAGACGGAATTGCCGAAGTCCCTGAAATCCAAGGGCACGAGCACTGGGGACAGAGCAATCTACTTGTCTGGGACAGAGATGAAATCTTTTCTTTTTCAATTGCTGAGGGTGATGGTTAACGGCATGTGTCGACTTGACTGGGCCATGGGGTGCCCAGATATTTGGTCCGACATGATTCTGGGTGTGACTGTGAGTGTGTTTCTGGATGGGATTAACATTTAACTTGGCACATGCAGTGATCAGATTCTCCTCCCTCACGTGGGTGGGCCTCATTCAGTCAGTTGGAGGCGCAATGGAACAAAAAGGCTGAGTAAAAGGAAACTCCTCTTCCTCACTGCTTGAGCCGGGAAAGGGGCCTTTTCCTGCCTTCAGACTTGGACTGAAACAGTGACTCTTCATGGGTCTTGAACCCACTGGCCTTTGGACTGGAACGTACACCACGGGCTCTTTTGGGTCTCAGGGCTTCAGACTCAAACTAGAATTACCCCACAGACTCTCCTGGGGCTGCAGCTTGCCAAATGCAGATCTCGGAACTTGTCAGCCTTCATAATTGTGTGAGCTGATC
>NW_012107474.1:4031280-4031664 GCF_000951045.1 Mandrillus leucophaeus | reverse complement strand
CTCACGGCCTGCTAGCACAGAGCAGGACACCAGCCAGATGGGAACGGCCAGGGCCGTCAGCCCACACCCATTTCCCACCTCCACACAGAGTACAATGTCCACATGAGGAATGTCTATGCATACTCTAGCACTGCACAGGTGAGAGGACAGGTGAAGGGACAGGTGAGGGGCACAGGAGAGGGGACAGGTGAGGGGCACAGGTGAGGGGACAGAGGCAGGGGCAGCTGGGACCAGCTTCCACTACCTCACATCTTCCAACAGGCACCAGGGCGTTTCCAACAGAAAGCACCCCCAAATCTGGAAGAGCCCAGCTTCAAACCAGCATTTCCCAAATCGGGTTCCACCTGTCACCCACTGCCAAGAGTGTTCTTTTTTTTTTTTTTT
>NW_012107474.1:4025313-4029495 GCF_000951045.1 Mandrillus leucophaeus | reverse complement strand
CACCTTAAACAAAGGATTATTGATGTGTTATTTAGGCCCATGAAGTTGACCAGGGCAAATGCTCTGGATAAGAATTTAACCAGAAAAGTGAGTAGCACCCTAATCAGATGGTACAGGGGGCTCTAGCATGAGGGGGGAGGCAGGTGATACGGAAAAGGGGGTCACACAGATGAGACTAGCCTCCTTTATCGTGCACCCCCAAAGGACACAGACCTCCAAGAGGCAGGAGCTGTTGCAGGCAGGACCAGGGCAGCAGGCCGGCCTAGGCTAAACTATCTCTGTCTGTCCCACCCACCTGGCTCTGCTTGCTTCTGGGGCAATGTTCTCAACACTGGCTGCTTTCCCAGGTACCTTGATCCTGGAAGGATGAGGTCTAGGGCTCTGAATGGACAGGGAAATGTCAGGGTTTTTTTTTTGGTTTTGTTTTGTTTTGTTTTTTTGAGGTGAAGTCTTGCTCCGTTGTCCAGGCTGGAGTGCAGTGGTGCGATCTCAGCTCACTGCAACCTCCGCCTCCTGGGTGCAAGTGATTCTCCTTCCACTTCATGGAGCTTTGCAGCCCCCTGCTCCGAACCCAAGGCTTTATCCCACACCCACCATCATTATCTCCAGCAAGCACCTGAGCCATCTTGGCTCTACCATGGGAGGTGGAGGAATGCTGGAAATGCACACAGATTCTCCAAGAGAGGCGGGCCATGGTGCCTGACGGGGTTCAGATGCAGCCACAGCACCCAGATGGGTTTACCTGAGCTTCCTTTACATTCGTGGGCTTGATGATCAGAACCACTGATGGAGAGGCAGAACCAACCAAATGCTTCAAGATGTCCTTGAGAGTGTCAGACATCACACTTGTCTCAGCCACCGGGTCCTAGTGAAAGAGGAGAAAGTTGACAAATCGACTTTGCAAGCCCATTCCCTGCTCCCAACCTCATGTCTTCGGGTGACTAAAACCATGCAAAGCAGGAAGGAAGGAAATTACCTTCAGATTTTAGCTTTGTCCTTGCAAAAACTGTGGAAAGAAGAGGCCCTGCCCTTGGAAGCAGCCTTCGGACTCAGCTCAAGTTACGAGTGCAGCGCCCTCACCACGGGAAAGAGCGCCTTATCGCCAGATACGGCAGAGCATGGAGCGGGTACCTACACTGTCATTATCCTTGGCTGCATATGCTAAAATCATCCAGCCAAGCAAACCCATATCTGAGGAAGGCTTCAGGGTTTTTTTAAGTGGCCAGGTGACTCCAGGTGCAGCTCAGGTGGGAGCCCTGCATTCAATCCATCAAGGCCATCCCCCGCAGGCCCTGCCAAGCCAAAGGGACCATCCACATCCAGACAGACCCAAGCCAGCCCCAGAAGGGGTGGCTGGGGATAGGGAAGGGGGCCACCAACACCAGCCATGCACTCAGTTCCCCGCCACAGGCTGTCCTGACACACGTGTGTTCTCACGCCAATGGAAGAATCACAAAAACTTACGGACTGACCTCCCCCAGTGCTTTGGGCTGGATATTAACGGCCATTTCCGGCGCACTGATGAAGGACCAGCTAATCTGGAGGTCCTCTCTCTTCTCTTTCATGTGGAACTCCAGCTATTAAAAAACAAGTTATTAGAGGGCTACTCTTTCCACCAAAGCCTTAATGTGCATGTGCGTGTGCATGTGTGTGTTTGCATGTGACTGTGTATGTGAACACGTGTGCATGTGTGTATGTGAGCATGTGCATGTATGTGAGCATGTGTGCATGTGTGCCTGTATGAGCATGTGTGCGCATGTGTGTGACTGCATGTGAGCATGTGTGCGCACATATGTGAACGTTTCCATGTAAGCATGCAAGTGTGTGCCCGTGTGTGTGCGTGTGTGAGTGTGCATGTGTGAGTGCATGTCTGTGCGTGAGTGCATATATGCGCATGTGTGAGCATGTGTGTGCATGTGAGTGTGCATGTGTGAGTGGGAGTGTGTGTGCATGTGCGTGTGTGCGTGTATGGGCGTGTGTGTGCATGTGTGTGTATGAATGTGCGTGTGTGTGTGTATTTGAGTGTGTGTGGAACTGTGCGTGTAAGCATGTATGCCTGTGTGTGCGTGTGTGTGCATGTGTGCGTGAGTGTGCGTGTGTGTATGTATATGCGTACCTGCTCATTTATTCATGTATTTTCATAGAAAACTGCTTAGCTTTCCATTTGGCATACTATGTGCTTTCAAAATGGACAGCAGGACCCCAAACTCCCTTTACCCCCTTCCCTTCCTGTCCCTTCACTGGCCTCAACCTACCCCTCAAAGAGGAAACTCAGTATTGGTTGCCAACAACTAGATGTCATCAAAGCCCTGCAGTCTATTTAACGTAGTTTGCTGGGCCTTGCATCTCTTCTTCTGGGAGTGTCCCCAAGGCATAAAGGAGAGAGGAGTGAGAGAAGGGCCCAGGGCACCTCATTCTAATCCCGGGCGCGGGCTCCCCTGCCCCACACTCACACAGCCCTGAAGACTGTGTCCCGCACAAAGGCCTCTTTACTGTCTCTTGCCGGGGCCGCCACGGCAGCCTCTAACTGGACTCCAATCTCTAAGGATGCCTCATCCCATCCTGTCCATTTGGGAGACAGAACAGTGGCCCCCAAAGATGTCCACACCCTAATCCCTGGAACTTGTGACTGTGGGACCCTACAGGGCACAGAAGACTCGGCAGGTGCAACAGGCGAAGGACCTCAAGATGGGGAGATGACCCTGAGTCCTTCCAAAGAGCCCAGTGGAAACACGTGAGTCCTGAAGAGTGGGGGAGCATGGGAGAAGAGGGGCCAGGGCATATGAAGTGAGGACTGCAGGCATCCCTGCTGGTGTGGAAGTGGAGGAAGGCACCCTGAGCTGGAAAATGGGGTGCCTCAAGGAGCCAGAAATGGCCCTCCACTGACAGCCAACAAGAAAATGGAACTCAGTCCTGTAATCCCCTGGAATGAAATTCTACCAAAAACCCCAAAAGCAATGAACAGACTCTCCTGTGACTGCCACTAAGGCAGGCAGCCCTGACAGCTTCTGGATTTGCACCTGGCCGGACACCTGGCCTCCTTTATGATGGCATCACCAGTCTGTGCTGTTTTAAACTGTTCACGGTCATTTGTTTCCACAGCCATAGAAAGCTACTATTGCGTCCTTTATTCTTCAGCTAGATGTTCCATCCAAAGCAAAAGTCTCAACTTGGTACATCCCCATCCCTTCCCCGCTCCTAAACAAAAGGGAAGAACGACTTTAGACTATCTGAGTACGTGGACTCTCACCTCGGCTAGAAGCAGGGTAAGAGAAAAAAGATGACTTTTACTGCATAACCGTCTCCAACCTGCCTTCCTTGTCTGGTAACTCTGGAAAAAATTAGGTAATTCTAGGGGAAAAGTGCACTTTAATTGTTTTGACACAGACAGCTGAGTCGAGGGAGACCACTCTTGCATCTCTGGTCGGAGGAACATCAGAGAAGCGGGAATGCCTCCTGCCACCAGCATCAATTACTTACCAATCTCTAGCAGCTGCCTCTGCGCTGAGAGGTAATCCACATACCGGTTTCTAACTGTGTTAACAGATGAAAGATACAACTGTGTTCCTTCTGTGTGAGCTGCTTAAAATGGCATGAATGCTTTGATATAATAAACACAATGTCAGAAATGACATTTCTTCATTTGTGTTTGTGATCCTCTCTGGACTCAGTCAGTTCCAAAACATGCATCATATGTTGGGTAAATATGACCCAGACGTTGAAGGTTATTTTCTAATCACATTGTCCAAATCATCTGGGGGATGCAGGAGAGCATGAACACCTCATGAATCCATGGTGCCAACCTTTCACCTCTGCAGTTCTCTCAAAGGGGGTGCTGCTGGGGCGGGGCTGAGGAACTGGGAGGGTGGATTTCAGAAAAAAGCCACGTAGGTAGCCAGGAAATCTTGTGAGTGCTGGCTATTTAAAACTATGCCTTTGTAGGAAAAGCATACGAGATGTCATCTTCCCTTGCGACTGGGAATTCTGCATGACTTGAGCTCATCCCCCAAATTCGGTGCTAAGTCCAAGGACACAGGAGATGAAACAGGGCATTGAACTGGCAGTGACCCTTGAAACAAGTCTAGACAACTGCAATTTTTAAATACCAGCTAAATAGGAACTCTGGTGACTATCTGGCCGGATGTGAGAGATGCACAAACTCTCTGATGATTTGGGCATCCA
>NW_012107474.1:4022653-4025263 GCF_000951045.1 Mandrillus leucophaeus | reverse complement strand
TCCTAAACAAAAGGGAAGAACGACTTTAGACTATCTGAGTACGTGGACTCTCACCTCGGCTAGAAGCAGGGTAAGAGAAAAAAGATGACTTTTACTGCATAACCGTCTCCAACCTGCCTTCCTTGTCTGGTAACTCTGGAAAAAATTAGGTAATTCTAGGGGAAAAGTGCGCTTTAATTGTTTTGACACAGACAGCTGAGTCGAGGGAGACCACTCTTGCATCTCTGGTCGGAGGAACATCAGAGAAGCGGGAATGCCTCCTGCCACCAGCATCAATTACTTACCAATCTCTAGCAGCTGCCTCTGCGCTGAGAGGTAATCCACATACCGGTTTCTAACTGTGTTAACAGATGAAAGATACAACTGTGTTCCTTCTGTGTGAGCTGCTTAAAATGGCATGAATGCTTTGATATAATAAACACAATGTCAGAAATGACATTTCTTCATTTGTGTTTGTGATCCTCTCTGGACTCAGTCAGTTCCAAAACATGCATCATATGTTGGGTAAATATGACCCAGACGTTGAAGGTTATTTTCTAATCACATTGTCCAAATCATCTGGGGGATGCAGGAGAGCATGAACACCTCATGAATCCATGGTGCCAACCTTTCACCTCTGCAGTTCTCTCAAAGGGGGTGCTGCTGGGGCGGGGCTGAGGAACTGGGAGGGTGGATTTCAGAAAAAAGCCACGTAGGTAGCCAGGAAATCTTGTGAGTGCTGGCTATTTAAAACTATGCCTTTGTAGGAAAAGCATACGAGATGTCATCTTCCCTTGCGACTGGGAATTCTGCATGACTTGAGCTCATCCCCCAAATTCGGTGCTAAGTCCAAGGACACAGGAGATGAAACAGGGCATTGAACTGGCAGTGACCCTTGAAACAAGTCTAGACAACTGCAATTTTTAAATACCAGCTAAATAGGAACTCTGGTGACTATCTGGCCGGATGTGAGAGATGCACAAACTCTCTGATGATTTGGGCATCCAGAGTGTCACTGGGCTTACTATAATTACTAGAGATCCGTAAGTCTCTCTATATAAAATTATAGAGATATGTATAATATGTCTTTATTATTATAAGCCTACTATTAAAACATGGAATGATGGTAATACTAATGTACCCTAGAACTTAAATAAAAAATAAAAATAAAATAAAATACTTTCCCAGATTCCAAGTCAAACCTGCTAGCTTTATAAGACACCATTTTCAGGCTTGATCATAAACCAGAGAAAAGGAATGAGAACCCAGGAAGGGAAAGGTGGGATGGAAGAATGAGAAAAGTAGAGAAAGGAATGGCAGAAATGCAAGGAAGGCAAAGGAAGAGAGAAAAGAAAAAAAAGCATCCAGGATATTGACAAAACTAACTCTGGGAATTCTTTGAATGGTGATGGATGCTACAAAGTGCCTCTTTTCATTATGAAATGAAACTTTCTAGGAACTCATCACCAAAACAATTCAAGCTCAAGTACATATTTTCAAATGAACTATTTTTTTTTGCATATCTCTATATATTATCTATTTCTCACAACTTATCACTGCAGAATAATGTCTTATTTCCTAATTGTTTCATGTTTATTGATTTTATTTCTCCAGTGAGAATACACATTTGAGCATTTTTTTCTTATGTCCATCATAATGCCCAAAATAATACCTAATAATGAATAGTATACAGTTATCTGAGTCATTTATATCTAGTTCTGTTCCCTTATTCAATTGATAAACATGTTAAGTATTTATAGTGTGCCAAGAGCTGAGGATACAGAGGTGAATATGGTAGACCAGATTTCTAAAAATAATAATAATAATGGGGGGGGGATTCTTTTTAAATCGACCTTGTCAGAAACTGAAAAGAGGAATGCCCCACCGCCACCGCTCAGCTGTGTTTCCACGCTGCAACCAGTGCCAGATTCGGAACCAGAACCACTTTTCTCATCTCAGATGCCACCTGCCTTATCATATCCGTCAACAACACCCCACCTTGTTCAAATGCCCGAAAGAGTCAACCCCTGAGTTTATTATAAATGTATGTGTGCGTGTGTAGTGTGTGTGTAATGTGCAGTGTGTGTGTATGATCATTTCCTATACATAAAATCCTATATGGAAGCTTACAGTTTGAAAATTATGACATGAATGATAATTAATAAAAACATGAATGTTACAGCCCGTGACTCACACCATGCTCACTCTTCATATTTCTGAGAACTGTGACAGGTCTCATAACTTGCAAAATCTACACATCTTTACCTGTAAATGGAACGGGGAGAGCCGCACGTTGTACAGCCGGCATCCAGCACCTGAGGCAGGCTTCTCGCTGACCAAGAACTGAATAGCCTGGCCCACCACCTGACAGACCACCACCTGGAGGAGGCACAGGTAAGGGAGAAAACTGTATCTAAAACAAAGGACAGCGCATACATAGGCATCTTTTTTTTTTTCCTTTTTTTTTTTTTTTTGAGACAAGGTCTCGCTATGTCGCCCAGGCTGGAGTGCAGTGGTGTGATCTCGGCTCATACCTCCCCAGCTCAGGCGATCTTCCCACCTCAGCCTCCTGAGTACATGGAACTACAGGGGTGTGCCCCCATACCCACCTACTTTTTGTATTTTTTTTTT
>NW_012107474.1:4013191-4021843 GCF_000951045.1 Mandrillus leucophaeus | reverse complement strand
TCTTTTGCTTTAAATATCATCTTGTTCTGTTTCTCCACAATAGCTGATTTTTAATTCCCCAAATGTTTCCACATTCATACACAGTCAAAGCCATTAGCCATCTTTTTTGGCTAAAAATGAGTCTTAAAAAGAAAGCAAGTTATAGATGTTAAAAGTAAAAAAAGTTTTCTTACATTACCCAGAACACAACGGGTTGCTTTCACCTAAATAATTTTGACACTATCGTGGTTTTCAAAAAGGTGGGAGTCATTGGAAAAACATACAAAGTATCAAACAATTATAAAATTATGCAGTCATACCAAAACTAGAATTATAAAATGAGCTCATTCAAGAACCTGTCAGAGAAAGATAATAACATCAGGAATAAACCAAACTGTGGCTTCCTGACAGAAATCATAAATCATACAGTATTAAGAGGCGTGATTTTCACAGCTACTATGGCACAGAGGGAGATCCAGTTTCTGCCACAGATTCCTCTACAGAAGCTGATCTAGAATGAGGGTCAGACCCCTCCCCGCTCCCCTCCCGGGGGCAAAGGGCCAAGCAGACACATGTGGGATAATTACCAGGCCAGGTGCCAGGTGTGCACTGGCCGGGAGGGCAGGGGAGGCTGGGGCACACTGGGCTGGACCATAGGGCAGGCACAAGGGGGTTCCGTAGGTGGCCAGTGTTTGGCCAAAAAGCAAAGCTATCAGGAGCTAAGGGTAAGTCAGACTGACCTCCTCATTCCCAAAAGAACCACTGACTCCACTGCAGGGAGTCACTGGACAGGAAGAGAAAATTCTTTAATTCTCTGGTGGATTTATCAGAATCTAAAATACCAAATGGAAAGATTATCAAAATAATTACTCGGTCGGGGCCTGCTATTCCCCCAAGTTCAGGGCTAGGACATACTTTCTCATCTGCTGGCTCCTGGCCGCAGCAAAGTCCTGGATCCAGCTCTTCCCACCACTGGCCCACTCCACTCTGGAACAAAAACGGAACCTGAGCATTGAGGCCCTGGCAGGGGTCAACATCCAGTGTCCACAACCAAATACCTCAATGCCACAGAGCTAGAAAAAGAAAATCCCGCCTTCTCTCAACATTGGCAGAAAGTCACACGATTCTTTCTACCGGTTCTTATAACGCCATGTTCAGAAGACTGATTCACATGAGTTAATTACATATTTCCATCATCTCCAGAGTTCACAAAGGGCCAGAACAAAAAAATGTTTGTATAAGAAATGTCGTCTCTTCATGTTAAAAATAAATGATCTATAAACAGTCCTTTTTGGAGGAACATGCTTTGTGGCCAGATGAGTTACACGCACCAATGGCACGACACTGAGCAAATTCCCGGTCCTTGGTCTCAACAGCCCACGCCTTTTACTGCTTAAAGTAAAAAATAAAAAATAAAAATAAATTTTAAAACCCGACACTGACTCTGAGCACTGCATGATTCCTTTGGAGCCTTCTCTACTAAGCTAATCAACTTTGTACCAAGAAAACAGACTTAGCGCCTCAACCCAAGCAAGAATGAATTTCATTTCCCTTCGTATCCAGTTCTGCAGAAAGCTTCTCACCACCCATTCCCTGATACATAGAGAACCAAGCACTTGATTAAAAGCAAGCAAATAAATAAGTAAATAGATAAAAGAACTTTAAAACTTCTAGAATGCAGGACTCCAAAGCTCATAAGTAATCACTCAAGCCCCATCACTAAAGTAGTATAATCTCTACATTCTACTCTAGGACAGAATGTGTGACACCTTTTCATAGTGACACCCTGGCACGTCTTCCCCAGCCGTAGGGCTTCCCTACCCTCTCAATAAAACCTGGAGTGCAGACCAAGCCTTTCTTGGCCTCCTCTCAGACTTCGGCTAGGAAAGTTCATTAAACAAACAATCTGAGCTGAGTGTGGTGGTTCACGCCTGTAATCTCAGTGCTTTGGGAGGCTAAGGCAGGAGGACTGCTTGAGTTCAGGAGTTCAAGACTAGCCTGGGCAACATAGCAAGACCCCATCTCTTAAAAAAAAATTAGCCAAGCATGGTGGTGTGCACCTGTAGTCCCAGCTACTCAGAAGGGTAAAGTGAGAGGATCACTTGAGCCCAAGGGTTTGAGGCTGCAGTGAGTCGTGACTGTGCCATTGCATTCCAACAGAAAGAAACATTCTGAACCTGCCTCAAATTTTTACACCAAACAAAATACTGCTCCTGCTGCACTTGGAGGGACAACCATTAGGACCAAATCCTCTTCCAGGGCCAGGCCCTGCCTCTGTCACCCTAACAAATAATGCCCCATTTGCCAAATGGACAGGGACAAAATGGAGAGGAGATTTTAAAAACAAGTAATCTTCTTTTAGCGTATTAAGGTGTTATCCACAATGGGGATTAAATTCTCCCAACCCATGCCAACAGTGGCAAGGCCCCCACGGACAGAGAGGGGTTCCTCGCATCACAGCAGAAGGCAGGATCACCTGACACAGGTAAGCAGCTCCTCCTCACTAGTTAGCCTTCCTAAGTGGCCAGATGTCAAGGGTTAACATCTACCTAAATACCCACGAGTGGGTGGAGACTCTGATCTTGACCCTAGAGTCTCCCTCCCACAATCAGCCATGGTTGTGAGAGCCTCTTCTTAACTTTCCAAGTGAGCTCTGCGGGGAATCCCAGTTCTATGGAACTGACAGACTGGGCCCTAAGTGTTTCCCTCTGAAACAGTCTGCTGTTAGTACAGGATTTTAAAAAGTTAAATAGAACAATTATCTAGCATGGGCGGCAGTGACAGTGAACTCCTCTGAGGACAGGAGTGAACCCCCAGCCCCAGGGCAGAACTCCACAGAGCCCAGGTCTGCATCCGCAGGAGGGAGCTCCCTTGACAACAACCAACCATCCCCCAACCTGCATTTTTTTGAGAATTTTTTTCCCCCAAACAAGCAAAGATTATTTACATAAAGCATTTCAAAATCAAGCAACAGAAGGGTGAACTTTGTTTTCCAAATAAACAACTTCCTCTCTGCATAAGTGACAGTGTTTTTCGGAAAGGGGGCTATTGGCGGTAAGTCAGGGTCTCCACGTGGAAAGCCCGAGAGGGGACTCATGGTTGGCAGGTGAGAGTTTGGGTCGGGGAGCCCTGGGCAGCAGCTGGAAGCGCCACGGGGAGGAGAAAGCAAGACTGAAGGCTGAAGAGCAGGCTGAGCGGGGAGGCCTTCACTCACCTTCTCTGCTCTCTCCAGCCTCAACACCTTGACCTCATGTAGTTACATACCTATGCAAATAGCGCTTATCTGGAAACTATTCCTTTGTTTAGACTTGGGGCCAAAACATTCCAGGCACAGTTACTCCAAATTTCACAATTGTTCACCAACAAGAGAGCCCCTGAGTCTTCAGATCTCACTATGTCCTTTCACTTTCCTTTTCAATTAAGCTTCTTGAACAGCTTCCTCTGCTCCTTCTCTTAGAACACTCTAGAGAACTGGAAATCAGGTAATTACTTTTGTCTCCAAAGAAACCAGCAATGTAGCTGAGAGCATGTATCCAGAAGGTTTGTATACTTGAATATTTTTCACTGTCATCCCACCTGTGACACCCAAGGAAAGAACTCCCAAGTAAAATGAAGGCAAAGACCCTTCACTAATCAAGGTGAGACCGCAAGCGAGTCTCGTCTCTGTAAATATTCTTTAAGACAGGATGAACTGGATACAAAACACTATTTCTACTCTGGAACTGGGACTCAATTTAAAAAGTAAACTCCATTAGAGCTAAAGATTATCCCAATATCTACAACATTTAATCCTGTTTGCCCACTAATTCAAAATAAACGGCTAAAGATGTATTTTTATTTATTTATTTTTGAGATGGAGTCTCACTCTGTCCCCTAAGCTGAAGTGCAGTAGCGCAATCTCGGCTCACCACAACCTCCATCTCACGGGTTCAAGCGATTCTCCTGCCTCAGCCTCCCAAGTAGCTCGGAATACGAGTGTGCCGCACCACGCCCAGCTAATTTTTGTATTTTTAGTAGAGACAGGGTTTCACCATGTTGGCCAGGCTGGTCTCAAACTCCTGACCTCAGCCTGCCTCAGGCTCCCAAAGTGCTGGGATTACAGGTGTGAACCACTGCACCCGGCTTAAAAATAAATGTATGTATGTATGTATGTATGTATGTATGTATGTATGTATGTGGAGACAGAATCTCACTCTGTTGCCCAGGCTGGAGTGTGCTGGCAGGATCTCATTTCACCACAACCTCTGCCTCCTGGGTTCAAGCGATTCTCCTGCCTCAGCCTCCCAAGCAGCTGGGACTACAGGTGCGCAGCACCACACTCAGCTAATTTTTGTATTTTTAGTAGTGACTGAATTTCACTATGTTGGCCAGGCTGATCTGGAACTCCAGACCTCATGATCCACCCACCTTGGCCTCCCAATTTGCTGGGATTGCAGGTGTAAGCCACCATGCCCAGCCCAAGATGTATTTTTATAAGAAATTCTCGCAGGGAACTGAGATGAAAAGGGTTGGAAACAAGATGGCGGCCAACCCCAAGAGCTGCTGTTTATCCTCTTCTGGGGGAGCCTCGACCACATGGGGCTCCTGCTCCAACCTGACTCCAACCCCACCCCCAGCAACACTCTCCCTCCCTTTTCTTGGTAGATACTTTAAACAAGGAAGCCTTTCAGTAATACGGCACTACAAGGAGGTGTTGTTAATGCATCACACGGTTTAATGTGGGCATTCTACAGTAGAAAGATGTTTGTGAATGTGTTCTCTTTCATCAAGTGTACACTAAAAGACATAAACAAGACAGTTCCTTTAACATGAAGGGCAGAGGGAAGTGGGTCTTCTCCAGGCTGGCAGCTAGTGCTTCCTGACAGGGCCAGGCGGCTCAACCACACCAACCTCCTACGCCCCGTGCTCTGTATTCCCACCAACCGACGAAACCTGGGGGCCACCACAGGTCTTTCACTCTGTATCCTCCAGGCCAGAGTCAGGCTGCACCTGCAGGCTGGCTCGGCCCAGAATTCCACACACCATCATCCAGACGAACAGGTGGCCTTGTGGGAGTCCCATTCATGGGCGGCATCTGCCCTGGATCTCAGAGGATGGGGTCTCCAACGAGGAACCTCCACCACCTGCCCTAGGAAAGACCCTCATTCAAAACAATTTCACAACCTGTTAGCATTTTAGCATAAATTCCAGGTTCATGGAATACCCAGAATTTCAAATCATACAAAGCAAAGCAAAAAAAAAAAAAGACAACTGAGCTGAGCTTCCTGTTTACAGCTAGCTGGAGTGACAAATGTGGACAATTTTAAATCATGGTGCCCATACCAAACAAGCAGCCCCTTGAGTTATGGACAGGGCAGGGGACCGCTCCCCACCCCCCAACCCCACAGCTCTCAAGGCATATTTCAGCATCAGGTAGAACACACGTGCACACAACACACCACACACACCCAGGGCGAGCTATGGGTTTCCCCTAGAAAGGATATGGAATAAGGTTCTGGGGGAAATTCCACACGATCACCCAGTTCCGTCTGTAGCTGTGATTTTACAGATGAAAAGGGTGATAATGCTGACCAGTTCTCCTTTCCCTATCTTCGTTGTCTTTTTTATGTGAGGATGTGGTGGGGGCAGGAGCTTAAGTGAAATTATAAAAGTGATAATATTACACCTGTACTCCCAGTGCTTTGGGAGGCCAAGGCGAGAGGATCACTTGAGTCCATGAGTGCAAAACGAGACCGGGCAATCTAGTGAGATCCCACCTCTACAAAAAATTTAAAAAGTAAAAAAGTAATAAAAATGCAAAAAAAAAAAATCATACTAACAGCATGGTTTATTTTGTGCAGTGGTTGGAGCCAGATTCTGGAGGCCAAATGAGGTTCACTCCAGCCTCTGCTTCATCGTAGCTCCATACCTTGGCCAAGTGACTGCACCTCCTTGCCTCAGTTTCTCCTTCTGTACAGTGGGATGATGCTTCTGACACAGGCTCGTTGTGAGCTCTCATGAGAATGGATATAAGCTCTATACCCAGGGCCTGGTCACACCTGATACCATCACATGCCACAACATGGCAGGTGCCAGGCGGGGTACTGCACGGGCACAGGCCTGCCCTGCTTCCTACAGCCCTGCTAGGGAGGGGCTTCTACAGCACGGACACAGAACCTGTGGCTCAGAGAGAGAAGGAAGTGCCCCAAACAAGCCCAGATCCAATCGGGGTCTCCCTGGCTTCTGAGATGGGCCTCTCCCCAGGCTAGGTGGGTTATAACTTTTATTTAAAACTTTCAATTCCAGCTGATCGTTATACCATTGGGAGCCTCCATTTATTTAGAAATGAAACTGAAGTGCAGCACACCAACATGGCACAAGTATACATATGTAACAAACCTGCACGTTATGCACATGTACCCTACAACTTAAAGTATAATAATAATAAATAAATTAAAAAAAAAAAAAAAGAAATGAAACTGAAAACACACAACTAAAGCATGTCCAGGACTCCTGGCTCCACACCGTGCCAGGCGACATCACTCAAGTCTCCAAAGATCACAAAGTGATCAGCTCTTGCCTTCATCAGCAAGTTTTCCAAATGAATGTTAAGTTGAAAGCTACACTCACCATACTGTAACGAAAACGCAGGCAGTGGCTGCTAGCAGAGTACGATGAACAAGAGCAGGTCTGGTATAAAGACAGTGACTCTGCATTCCAAAGCTTAGCTTAGCGGAAGAACAGGCGTCTGCCTTAAGGGTACCACTCATATTTTGGGGCAGAAAGCAGGCACTTTCAAAAAGGGGTTTGGCATGAATGTCATGAAAGGGAAGAAGCGAGCAGGTGAGGGTTCACATAACTTGCTTTGGCACCTTATCTACTGAGTGTCCAAGCTGGTGACCACGGGTGCCTTAGTGGGCAGGACTGGGTTGTAACAGCCGAAAGTCTTCTGGTGGGAGAGAGTTTCGTCATGGGCACACTTTGGGTTGTAAATCGACTGTTATCTCTCCAGGAAACCTCCCGGTGGGTGAGGGTTTCATTCAGACCTCCTGAGCACATGGTTAGACGAGCTTTCCCAGTAGGCACTGTCTGGTGAAAGGGAGGTAAGAAGCTATAATTGCATTTCTAAAGGGCTAAGTAAAAAGTGGGGAGCAGGGGGAAGTGGAGAAAAGAAAAGAGAAAAAATAATAATAAACAACAATAACTCATTCTCTTTTTCTTAGAAAATGGGGGTATTCAGGGCTGGGCACAGTGGCTCACACCTGTAATCCTAGCACTTTGGGAGGCCGAGGTGGGCAGATCATGAGGTCAGGAGATCGAGACCATCCTGGCTAACACGGTGAAACTCCATCTCTACTAAAAATACAAAAAATTAGCTGGCCGTGGTGGCACGGGCCTATAGTCCCAGCTACTCAGGAGGCTGAGGCAGGAGAATCACTTGAACCCGGGAGGCGGAGGTTGCAGTGAGCCAAGAATGCGCCATTGCACTCCAGCATGGGCGACAGAGCAAGACTCTGTCAAAAAAAACAAAATGGGGGTATTCAGTTACAACACTTCCTAAAAGAAATGCAACTCTTTTTCAGTGAGCGACCTGTCACAGCACAATTCCTAAGTGCTGATTCACATTCATCTTTTTACCGATGTGTGGACCTCGGACCCCCAGGGAAGGGAGCATGAGAAGCTTCTGGCCGGGCGCGGTGGCTCAAGCCTGTAATCCCAGCACTTTGGGAGGCCGAGACGGGCGGATCAGGAGGTCAGGAGATCGAGACCATCCTGGCTAACATGGTGAAACCCCGTCTCTACTAAAAAATATGAAAAAAACTAGCCGGGCGAGGTGGCGGGCGCCTGTAGTCCCAGCTACTCGGGAGGCTAAGGCAGGAGAATGGCATGAACCCGGGAGGCGGAGCTTGCAGTGAGCCGAGATCGCGCTACTGCACTCCAGCCTGCGAGGCGGAGCGAGACTCCGTCTCAAAAAAAAAAGAAAAAAGAAAAAAGAAAAGCTTCTGAACCCTCACGTGCCAGGGAAGGGCTGTGGCTGCCCCTGCGGGGGAAGGGCTGGCTCTCAGGTGGCTTGAGATATGGAAATAAGAATTTCCTTCTTCTAGGTCACACATTCTAGAGCAAATCTCTCCCACGACATGAGGAAAGACAACATAGGTAGAAACTTGCTGCTCTTGTGTAAGAATGTAATTAAAGTCTAGGAGAAATAAATGCGCTCGGTGCATGTTGGGACTAGAAGAGAATGCAGAGAGAGCCCCCAGAGAAAAGTCTGAAGGCCATGCTTTGCTGCCTCCAAGCCAGCCCTCGCTGGAGCCTGCTCACAGGGGCTGCGGGCAGGAGCGTGCTTCCACACCTGGTCTGAGCAGATACCCTGCAAGGCAGGCACCCAGGAGAATTCCCTCAGGAAAATGCCACAGCCCTGCAGGGCTTGCCGCCTGTGATAAATATGTGTTTGGTCTTTGTTCCTGATGCCTGGCACAAAGCTCTTAAAACCCTTGGAATCTCCCAAGAGATGAGAGAGTCTTTTGAGAAAAGTGCCTTTTTTTTTTTTTTTTTTTTTTGAGATGGAGATGTGGCCCAGGCTGGAGCAGGCTGGAGTGCAGTGGCGCAATCTCGGCTCACTGCAACCTCTGCTTCCCAGATTCAAGCAATTCCCCTGCCTCAGCCTCCCAAGTAGCTGGGACTACAGCAGGC
>NW_012107474.1:4010713-4012825 GCF_000951045.1 Mandrillus leucophaeus | reverse complement strand
CCCCTCCAGGGAGGGCAGAGGGGCCAGAGGCTGCGTTCAATCACCTATGGCCGATGATGTAATCAATCACACCTAGGGAATGAAGCCTCCATAAAAACCCTGAAAGGACAGGTTCGGGGAGCTTCCAAGGTGGTGAACACATCAAGGTGCCAGACGGGTGGTTCGCCCAGGCAGGGCATGAAGCTGCTGGAGTCCCTGCCCTCCCTCTCCACCCACCTAAGCATCCCTTCGACATGGCCAATCCTGAGTCATATCCTTCCTAATAAACTAGTAATAGTAAGAAAACTGTTTTCCTGAGTTACATGCTGTGAGCCGCTCTAGTAAGACATGTGAACCTCAGGGGGTGGTTTGGGGAAATCTCCGATCTACAGACAGTCAGAAGAACGGGGGCACCTAGAGCTTATGCCTGGTGTCTGAAGTGGGAGCAGTCCTGTGGGACCCGGCCCTGGGCCTGTGGGATCTGTGTTAAGTCTCAGTAATGTCAGAATGGAGTTGAAGTGTAGGACACCCGGTTGGCACCAGAGTTGAAGAACTGAGAGTTGGTGTGAGAAAAACCCACACACATTTGGTGTCGAAAGTGTTGTGAGTAAACATAGTTGAGACCGCTCCTCGCCGCAGCCGTGGCTGGGCCGGGTGTAGACTCCGCACTTCTCCATCATTGGTCCTGCAGGATGACTCAAGTTGCTTCAAGCTCTGGAAGACCTCACTCTGTGTAGACCATGCAGAGAGGGTTTAGCAGATGAACCAGATATTTGCAAAGGTGATGACTTGGACACACAGAGGCCTTCAGGGGTGGCAAGAGGAAGTCCAAGAAAAGGGCATCCAGTAGCCAGGGCAGCCAGTTCCACTGGGAGAGCGACCCACAGGGAGACTCCAGATGGAACACCAGTCAGGCCTCTGTCGAGGGAGAGGAGGCGGGGAGTTCAGGCCAGCCAGTCCCCAGCCTTATCCCACTGATCAGAGATGGCATTATATAACAGGCTGGGTTCCGGCGGCCTTGTCCCTGTCTTGGCTCAAATGCCAACCACATGTCCCTTGTCAAGGCTGAGTAAAAAGATGAGGAAGATGCAACCTGACACCACGGCGTGAGCTTTGAAAGGGAGGGGCAATGCCCTGGAATGAAAACTTCCTATTTCTTTTCTATCTCTTATTTGTCACAGGTCCTCAAGTTCTGTTACAGTTTTTTTTCCTTCTCAAGAATTATGCCCAGCTGAGGGAACACGAGGCGGTGCTGACACGGAATTCAGTGCAAATTTGGAGACCACGGGGGTGTGTGGCTTAGATACCAGAGAAGAAGAACACCATTGTGAACCCGGTGCCCTACACGGCAGTTCTAGAGCTGAACTCACAGAACAGTATTAACAAAAAGAGGCCTTGCTGTCTTATCATTTTCATTTAACGCATGATAAGCAGTGTCTCACCCTGGACATTTTACAAGAGATTAAGCTGGCTGGATGCCTTTGCAAAAACAGTGCCCTAAAAATGTGTCATGTTTGGCCAAGATGCTCGTCCAAGAATGGAAAAGGCCATGTACAGAATCCAAGCACCCGAGGGTGTTCTACTCCTGATTGACCCTTCCCAGGAGCCCGGGCAGATCCCAACAGGACTTCCTCCTTGTGGTGTGCACAGGATCCAGACTGGCAAGAGCGACCGGGCTCCTCCTCCCACACTCACAGCCCTGTGAAAGGGGAGGGGACGGAAGGGGACCCGTCTACCCAACCAGTGGGCTCACTCCACCTCAAAGGACAGTGAGAGCCACAGCCAGGACAAGGCAGCGGCAAGGGCTCCTTTCCTCATTTGGCCACAAAAACATAAAAGTCAAGAGCTATGCGGAACATTGTTGCAAAAGAAAACAAGAGTCCGCTGTGTGCTTTTTCTCTGGCAGGAAAAACTTCCAAGAACAGGGTTAACAGCAGCCCCATCCCAGCAGGCGGGAGCAGGAGGTCCATAGTTAAAAAATAATAATAATCAGGCCGGGCGTGGTGGCTCAAGCCTGTAATCCCAGCACTTTGGGAGGCCGAGGCGGGCGGATCACGAGTTCAGGAGATCGAGACCATCCTGGCTAACACGGTGAAACCCCGTCTCTACTAAAATACAAAAAAAATTAGCCGG
>NW_012107474.1:4006921-4008643 GCF_000951045.1 Mandrillus leucophaeus | reverse complement strand
AAAAAAAAAAAAAAAAAAAAAAGTCCTGACTCCTTGAATGGTGTTGGGAAAGTTGGCTACCCACATGCAGAAGAATGAAATTAGACCCTTATCTCACACATATACAAAAATCAACTCAAAATGCATGAAGAACTTAAATGTGAGACCAGGAACTATAAAACTACTAGAAAAAAACACAGAAGGAAAGCTTTAAGACATTGGATTGGGCAATGATTTTTTTTGGTATGATCCCCAAAACACAGGCAACAAAAACAAAAACAGACAAATGGGATTGCATCAAACTAAAAACTCTGCACAGCCAAGGAACCATCAACGGAGTGAAGAGACAGCCTACGGAATGGAATCACATATTTCCAAAGTGTATGTTTGATAAGTGGTTAATATCCAAAATAAATAAACAACTCAAATAGCTCAACACCAAGAAAACAAATAACCCAATTAAAAAATGGGCAAAGGACCTGAATAGCCGTTTCTTAAAAGGAGACATACAGATGGCCAACAGGTCTCTGAAAAAATGCTCAACATCACTAATCATCAGGGAAAGGCAAATCAAAGCCACACGGAGATATCACGTCAAACCTGTGAGAATAGCTATTAGCAAAAATATGAGCGATAACAAGTGCTGGTAAGAACATGGAGAAAAGGGAACCCTTGTGTGCTGTTGGTGACACTGTAAATTATTACGGCCATTACAGAAAACAATATGGAAGCGCCTTTAAAAACTAAACAGAGAACTACCACATGATCCAGCAATTCCACTACTGGGTATACTACTGACCCTTGAACAACATGGGTTTCAACTGCACAGGTCCACTAATACGTGGATTTTCTCCCACTTCTGCCACCCCTGCTACAGCATGACCAACCCCTCCTCTCCCTCCTCCTCAGCATACTGAACGTGAAGACGATGAAGATGAAGACCTTTATGATGATTCACTTCCAGTTAATGAATGGTAAATAGATTTTTTCTTTCATATGATTTTCTTTTCTTTTTTCTTTTTTTGAGATGGCATCTCGCTCTGTTACCCAGGCTAGAGTGCAGCAGCGCGATTTCAGCTCACTGCAACCTCTTCCTCCCGGCTTCAAGCAATTCTCTGCCTCAGCCTCCTGAGGAGCTGGGATTACAGGCACCTGCCACTACGCCCGGCTAATTTTTTTGTATTTTTAGTAGAGACAGGGTTTCACCAAGTTGGCCAGGCTGGTCTTGAACTCCTGACCTCATGATCCACCCGCCTCAGCGTCCCAAAGTGCTGGGATTAAAGGCGTGAGCTACCACGCCCGGCCCATATGATTTTCTTAATAACATTTTTCTCTAGCTTACTTCATTGTAAGAATAGAGTAATACAGATAACATACAAAATATATGTCAATTGACTACATTATCAGTAAGGCTTCTGGTCAACAGTAGGCTATTAGTAGTTAAGTCTCTGTGGAATCAAAAGTTATATGTGGAGTTTTTTGTTTTTTTTTTTTTTGAGATGGAGTCTTGCTCTGTCACCCAGGCTGGAGTGCAGTGGTGCGATCTCAGTTCACTACAAGCTCCGCCTCCTGGGTTCACACCATTCTCCTGCCTCAGCCTCCTGAGTAGCTGGGACTACAGGCGCCCGCCACCACGCCTGGCTAATTTATTTTTGTATTTTTAGTAGAGACGGGGTTTCACCATATTGGCCAGGCTGGTCTCAAACTCCTGACCTCGTGATCCACCTGCCTTGGCCTCCCAAA
>NW_012107474.1:4001837-4006796 GCF_000951045.1 Mandrillus leucophaeus | reverse complement strand
GCCTCAGCCTCCTGAGTAGCTGGGACTACAGGCGCCCGCCACCACGCCTGGCTAATTTTTTGTATTTTTAGTAGAGACAGGGTTTCACCGTGTTAGCCAGGATAGTCTCGATCTCCTGCCCTTGTGATCCGCCCGCCTCAGCCTCCCAAAGTGCTGGGATTACAGGCGTAATCCACCGTGCCCGGCCTATATGTGGATTTCTGATGGCACAAGGGGTCAGTGCCCGTAACCCTCATGCTGTTCAAGGGTCCATTATAGATCCAAAGGAAATAAAATCAGTATCTTAAAAAGATACCTGGAGCATTATTCAAAACAGCCAAGAGATGGAATCAACCTGAGTGTCCATCAACAGATGAATGGATAAAGAAAATGTGGCAGATATACACAATGGAATATTAGCCTTAACAATGAAGAAAATCCTGTCATTTGCAACAACATGGATAAACCTGGAGGACATTACGTTAAGTGAAATAAGTCAGGCACAGAAAGACAAATTCCACGTGATCTCACTTATAAGTAGAATCTTAAAAAGTTAAACTCAAAGAAACCAAGAGCAGAATGGTGGTTACCAGGGGCTAGGGAGTTGGGGACACTGGGGAGGTATTGGTTAAAGGATACCAAATTTCAGTTAGAAGTTCAAGAGATCTATTGCATACCATGGTGACTAAAGTTAGTAACAATACATTATATACCTGAAAATTGCTAAAAGAGTAGATTTTAAATTTCTAACCACACAAAATGTTAAGTATATGACATCATCCACATGTTAGATTTAGCCATTCCACATGTATATATATATCAAAACATCAAGATGCATACCACAAATATGTACAATTTTTGTCAATTAAAAAAATAAATTTTAAAAAGAAAATAAAGTCATTGACACCTGACAAGGATTGACAAATCATAGCTCAGGTAAAGGAAGGGTAAACAAATTAAACAAAGCTTGCTATGTGAAATAATGAAACCTTAAGAAATCTCTATACCCTTCCATATCTTTTATTATTGTGGTAAAATACACATAACATAAAATTGACCATTTTAGCCATTTTTGAGTGCACAGTTCAGTGGCATTAAGTCCATTCACTTTGTTGCATCAACCATCATCACCATCCACCTCCAGAAGCTGCATCTTCCCAGACTGAAACTCTGTCCTCACTAAGCACTACGTCCCCACTTTCCTCTCCCAAGCACCTGGCACGCACCATTCCACTTTCTGTCTCTCTGAATCAGGCTACTCTAGGGACCGCTAAGAAGTGGACTCATACAGCATTTGTCCCTTCACATCTGGCTTATTTCACTGAGCATAATGTCCTCAAGGTTCATTCATGTTATAGCCTATGTCAGAATGTCCTTCCTTTCTTTTTTTTTTTTTTCTTTTTTGAGATGGAGTCTCGCTTTGTCACTCAAGCTGGAGTGTAGTGGCATAATCTCAGCTCACTGCAACCTCCACCTCCCGGATTCAAGCAATTCTCCTGCCTCAGCCTCCTAAGTAACTGGGATTACAGGCGCGCACCAACACACCCAGCTAACTTTTTGTGTATTTTTAGTAGAGATAGGGTTTCATTATGTTGGCCAGGCTGGTCTCGAACTCCTGACCTCGTGATCTGCCCACCTCGGCCTCAAAGTGCTGGGATTACAGGCTTGAGCCACGGTGGCCGGCCTAGAATGCCCTTCCTTTCTATGGCTGAATTCTATTCCATTTCCTTATCCATTTGCCTATCAGTGAGCCCTTGGGTAGCTTCCACATTTCAACCGTGATGAAAAATGTTCCTATGGTCATGGCTGTACAAATACAATGCTGTTTTTAACTTTTAATTTACATGTACTATTTTTGTCATGTCCATTTCTGGAATTGTATTTATTAAAGGGATTACAATTGAATCACCTACTGTCTCAGGCCACTTTTCTGGCAATATGAAGTTTTTTTAAAGATAGAGTTTTGCTATTTCCACAGCTCCGCTTCCTCCACTCTCTGTCCAGGCCAGGCCTGAACATTCCACTCCTCTCTTTACTGGGAAAGCACCAGAAAACCCCATACAGAAACCACCCAGCCATAAAGGGATTCAGTCCCTATTTGCCACAAATAGAGAGGGTGCGCGCCATCCGGGAAGGCACTTCCAAAGCAGCGGGCTCCAGGAGGGCAGGCCCACGGCTCTCTGCGCCTCAGCTCCCCAGGTGTAAAATGGGCACTGGACCACCTGCCGCAGGGCCCTCCCAGCTCTCCAGGCTGTGCCAGGCTCAGCATCCTGCACTGCTGCCATGGGCTCCCTCCTGCAACCCCAGTATTTTCCAGTAACTTCCTCACATTCATCGCAAGGATTATGTAACAGTGTGGCTCCAGTGCTGACAAGGGTATGCAGGAAGGAGAGCTCTCCTATGCTGCTGGGGCAAAGAAAACCGGAACAGCACTTTGGTGACTGACTCAGGAATACTTGGCCAAGCTGAAGTGTGCACACCAGCGACCCGCCAGGCTCATGCCTTCTCTTGGGATCCTCCGGTGCTTGCCTGAGGAGTCGGGAGGCAATGAACAGACACAATCGCTGCAGTACTCTCTGTGCAGACTGAGCATCCCAAATCCAACAATCCCAAATCTGAAATGCTCCAAAATCTGAAACTTTTTGAGTGCCGATATGATGCTCAAAGGAAATGCTCACTGGAGTATTTTGGATTCGGGATGCTTGACTAGTAACAAATAATGCAAATATTCAAAAATCCAAAAAAAGATCTGATACCCAAAATACTCCTGACCCCAAGAATTTCAGATAAGGGATACCCAACCTGCACTTTCGAAAAAGAGAAAACAATTTAATTACCCAGTAATAGGAGATGGGTAAGTGAGCTCGGGTTCATCTGGAATCCTGAATTATAGCTGAAGCAAAATGAACTACAAAGAAAAGAACTACAAAAACTAACCTGGAGAAGTCTTAAAATTACAGTGATCTACATAGAGAAAGCTTGTTGCAAAAGTACATAAAAAATGATAAATATGTTAAACACACAAATACCCCAGCTGTCACAGGGATACGTGAGAGGTGGGGTGGAGGGGCCTGCAACACTCTCCTCCATCTGGGGCCACACGGGCGTCCCCCCCTTGCTGTCTGCTAAATGGCACCCACACACCTAACTTGATAATAAAATGCAGACAGAGGCCGGGCGCGGTGGCTCAAGCCTGTAATCCCAGCACTTTGGGAGGCCGAGACGGGTGGATCACAAGGTCAGGAGATCGAGACCATCCTGGCGAACACGGTGAAACCCCGTCTCTACTAAAAAATACAAAAAACTAGCCGGGTGAGGTGGTGGACGCCTGTGGTCCCAGCTACTTGGGAGGCTGAGGCAGGAGAATTGCATAAACCCGGGAGGCGGAGCTTGCGGTGAGCTGAGATCCGGCCACTGCACTCCAGCCTGGGCGACAGAGCGAGACTCTGTCTCAAAAAAAAAAAATGCAGACAGAGCCATAAACATCATACAGCAACACAGGTAACATATAAACACAGGCTGAAAATGAAGAAAGAGCAGACCAACTTTAGAAGAACAGTCATCAGTGTAGGTAGGAAGAGGAGGAACAGAGAATGGAACTTCATTATAGATGATGCTTTCAAAAACAGATTCTTTATATACACATATGGGAAATACACATGTGAGTTATGGGGAAGGGGGGAAGCACTGATTCCTTCTTTTCCCTCCTAAAGTGAGACCATACCCTCATGTCTAACTGCAACTCTAGACTGTAAATTACAAATCAGTGCATTCAGCAGCCAACAAGAACATTGTATTTATCCACATGGAGCTGGTCTTTGGATTTTTTCTAGTTATGCTGAACATAACTGGCAAATAAACCGTTTTTATTAATGGGGAAAATTCAGAGCCCAAGAGTAAGAAATATAATAATAATAACAACAACAATAATACAATGAGTACAAGGGTAAGACTTGTATTAAAGAGAAAATTTCAGCTGGTCATGGAGAATCACATCTATAATCCCAGCACTTGCTCCCAAAGGCTGAGGTGGGAGGATCACTTGAAACTAACAGTTCAAAACCAGCCTAGGTAACATAGCAAGACCCCATCTCTGCAAAAAAAGAAATAAAAAAAATTAGCCAGGCACAGTGACACGCGCCTGTAGTCCCAGCTACTCAGGAAGCTGAGGCAAGAGGATCATTTGGGCCCAGAAGTTTAAGGGTACAGTAAGCTGATGCCCCTGCACTCCAACCTGGGCAATAGAGCGAGATCCCATCCCTAAAACAATACAAAACAAAACCAAAAAAGACAGAGAGAAAATGTCTTAGGACTTATTTCAGAAGCTTTTATGCTTTATGGTATCTGATGAGTCTAGTAAGTTGAGCATATAAACTGTTAGCAACAGGAAAATGAATTCTACATAACATCTACATAGTTCATATATATGTAAACATATGTATATAAATCTAGATATATCGTAATATATAAAGTCTACAATAGGATGTACATATTTGAGCAACAGATATCAGATGCCCTGAGATACGATTCACCTGTTGAAGCTGTACAAATCAATGGTTTTTAATATATTCACAGAGTTCTACAACTAACACCACCATCAATTCTAGAACATTTCATCCCCTCAACGTGAACCCTTCAGCCCATCAGCAGTCACTCTCCATTTTCCCCCAAGAGTCCCTCACCCAGGCCCTGGTAACACGAACCTCCTCTGTGTCCCTGCAGGTTTATCTACTCTGGATAGTTCATATAAATGGAATCACACAATACGAGGCTTTTTGTGTCCAGCTTTTTCTACTTGACACCTGATTTTCAGGGTTCATCCGCACTGGAGCGAGTGTCAGAATCTCGCTCCTTTTCAAGGCGGAATAACGTCCCATTATGTGGACGGATCACACTTTCTTCATCCACCTATCAGTTGATGAGCCAGATGGTGGTTTTGATTTTTTTCCTACTGTAAAGGGTTCTGCGTTTTCGATGATT
>NW_012107474.1:3990088-4001620 GCF_000951045.1 Mandrillus leucophaeus | reverse complement strand
TAGCCAGGATGGTCTCGATCTCCTGACCTCGTGATCCGCCCGTCTCGGCCTCCCAAAGTGCTGGGATTACAGGCTTGAGCCACCGCGCCCGGCCCGATGATTCTAAACAAAGCAAACTGCCCGTCCCCGGCACCAAGTTCACTTCCTCCTGCAGGGAAAGGGGCTCCCGGGCTCACCTTCTCCTCGGCCGACCTGAGCACACTGGAGACCTCCTGCACTGCCAGCTCCAGGGACTGCTGCCGCGGGTCCTCCTCAAAGGACAGGAAAGGCGGGCCCTGGAACAGAGGAGTGGCATGAGGAGGGGCATGCACAGGAGGGGCTGCATCTTTTAAATTATGTATCTGTTTAAAATTCTGAAAAATTAAGAAAATGTACTAACACGTCTTTCTGTTAACCCTGTGCTTCTAAATAGCAGCAGCGGCTAAATATCAGTAGGTATGCACATACAAGGAGCAGCTGCTGATGGCTTGTGCTCAGTGCGCAGGATTCAGTTATAGGAGAAGGCTGGGAAAGGACAGGCACCCAGGAGCGAAGGTGAAGATGCTGCAGGAAGCCTGTGAAGGGCATTCGGAATCTTCCTGCTGACAGCATAAGGAAAGAAACAGACTCTTGGGGCAGGGCCGCTTCGTGTACATTAGAGGATCTGTGGGTCTAGCGGTCACCTTGGCTGGCACAGTGGGCTCCGGCTGTGCCCTCCCTGACTGCTAGGGACGGTCCTCTACTCTGGTCTAGGAGAGGCACCTCTCCCTGTTGCGTGTGGTTGCTGTGGCACGGTTACTTAGGGTGCCCCCATTCTCTTCTCCTACCCCCTAGGCCTGGTCTCTGCCTGGGATCTGAGAGGGTGACCAAGGTTCCTTGGCTGGAAAGGAGCCCAGCTGGTGGCTGCCCACAGCGTAGACTCCTTGGCTCCTACTTCACAGCTCTCTGGAGCCACCTGGCCCCAAGGTTCACCTTTGCCCATGGCTCTGCATGTTCCCCCGGCATCCTTTCAGGAAACTCGGTCAGCTCATGTCTGTTCTGGTTCTTCCAATTAAAAATCTCCAAGCAAGGCCAGGCATGGTGGCTCACACCTGTAATCCCAATACTTTGGGAGGCCAAGGCGGGCAGATCACTCAAGGCCAGCAGTTCAAGACCAGCCTGACCACATGGCAAAACCCTGTCTCTACCAAAAATACAAAAATTAACTGGGTGTGGTGGCACACATGGGTAATCCCAGCTACTCAGGAAGCTGAGGCACAAGAATCACTCGCACCCAGGAGGTGAAGGTTGTATTTAGCTGGATCACACTCCAGCCTGGGCGACAGAGCAAGGCCCTGTCTCAAAGAGAAAGAATTAAATCCCCAAACAAGAGATGCACAATTAAATAAACAGGACCACAAGGCAACAAGACCAACGTTTTATAACAAAGAAACCAGGGTTTATGTGGCCAGCCAAGTCTTGCTCTTTGAAAACTAAGCTCTCGAAAGGCCAAATGTGTATTGCCAACAACACAACCCCACACTGAAATTCTCCTTGAACTCTGTTCCTGACATGGTGTAGAAAGCACATCAGGTTTAAGTAAGCTCCGACTGGGTGGTTAAAAAACACGCAGCCCCACAGGCTCCCATTGTATCTCATCTCCACCGCAGTGAGCTAGGTCCAGCTACAAGGCATGACCGAGGGTGGGAGACGGGAAGCAGTGTAAAACCGTGCCATGGCGATTCCAGCAAGCATGGTGCAAGTGAGCAAGCAATGAGATTATGCTGTGGCTATTTCTTAAGAATTCCCAATGACCCGAGTAAACCTAAAAGTGACAGAACATTTTGATTTATACACTTCTAACCTCACCCTGTTCTTGCACTATCTACCTCATCCCCAAAAAATCAGCAAAGAATTAAATGTACTGCCCAAGAGGGATGAAATCACAGTTTCGGGGCTGCTCTGCTGGCATTCTCTGTGGTGGGAGCTTGTTTGGGTGGGACCTGCTGGCCAGGGCCACGCTGTGAGCTTGGTGATGAGACAGTTCTGTGCACCAGGCTCTCTGGCCTGAGAGAACAGAACCCAGCACAGAGAACAGTGCCAGGCAGAGAACCATGAGCAGGCAACATGCCAGCCGCTCGGAGGATGCAGTGGAGAAACAATGTACCTTCTGTAGTAGTCTAAAGATACGACGTTGCCCTACACCAGCCTAGGTGCAGACGCATGCTCCCCTGGGGCAGCAGATGCAGTGTTTACCCTTTCCCTTGCTACCTTCTGAATTCAAACCTTGAAAAGAGTTTGCAGCCGGGTACGGTGGCTCACGGCTGTAATTCCAGCACTTTGGGAGGCCGAGGCGGGCGGATCACAAGGTCAGGAGATCGAGACCATCCTGGCTAACATGGTGAAACCCCATCTCTACTAAAAATACAAAAAAATTAGCCAGGCTTGGTGGCAGGCGCCTGTAATCCCAGCTACTTGGGAGGCTGAGGCAGGAGAATGGCGTGAACCCGGGAGGCGGAGCTTGCAATGAGCCGAGATCACACCACTGCACTCCAGCCTGGGCGACAGAGCGAGACTCCATCTCAAAAAAAAAAAAAAAAAAGAGTTTGCTGGGAAACTTAAGGTCAAGGGGTGGTCTCACAAAGAAAATGAATTATTAAGAGAGATTGCTTTTCCTTTTCTGATCTGCCAAGTCCTTGAGTTTCAGGAGCAGGGTGTGCCTGCCTGCCACACACAACCACAAATTCAGGTATCTCTGCATCTCTGCTGCTGTGTCAATGCTGAGAGAACCCTTATTCCAGACCCCAGTCCACTTAAAGGAAGACTTTGTGTCCACATGGAAAAAGAAACACACAAGAATTGCCAGGAAAACACTGAAAAAGGAAGACAAGGGTAACTAGCTCCACCAGATATTAAAACAGACTACAGAAACCCCATAATTAAAACTGTGTGGCTCTGGTGCACCAACAAACACATGCACTACAAATGAACAATATAACCACCCTGAAGGGGATGGGAAAAATACAGATATAACCTAAGAAGCTTGGAAAACTGCATCTTGACTGCACATAAATGCTGTAATCCAGTAAATGTGTTTCATAGGTTGGGAACTCAGAAACTACTTTATGCATATACTAGAACTGAACATATAAGTAGTAAGTAAATAAGACAGCAGATGTCCAATGTCTTACTCTTGGAGAAGGGAGTTAAGAATAAGAAAGGGAAAAAACTAAAATGAACTCTGTTGGATTAGAACCCAAGGTACAGGATACAATCATGATTTTTAAGATAAACGCAGTGAGAAATACACAGAAATATAGACACACGCACACATGTTGGTATACACATGTATGTTTGCTATTGCTGAACACTGAAGCACTGAAGAGGAGCAATGAGAACCAAGCGGTAATGAACACACCCAATGCCTAGGTCTTGGTTTCTAAACACTTCTCCAATAAAAGGAATCAGGGCTGCTTGAAGAAGTGGCTGAATCCAGGGCCTGTGGGGAGCCAAAAACAAACATTTTGTGGAAACATGAAGGAAATGAAAAAAAAAAAAAGTGGGCTTGATGGAAGAACACAAGAGGCTACTCTCAAAGGAGCACGCTGATGGCCCAAAGGAGAACAACTTAAGCAACTGATTTGGTTTGGCTCTGTTTGTAATCCCCACGTGTCAAGGGAGGGCCCTGTAATCCCCATCTGTAGAGGGAGGGAGGTGACTGGATCACGGGGCGGTCTCTCCCATGCTGTCCTCATGATAGTGAGTTCTCACAAGATCTGATGCTTTCATAAGTGTTTGGAAGTTCCTCCTTCCTTCTTCCCTCTCCTGCCACCTTGTGAAGAAGGTGCTTGCTTCCCCTACCACCATGATTGTAAGTTTCCTGAGGCTTCCCTAGCCATGTGGAACTGTGAGTCATTAAATGTCTTTCCTTTATCAATTACCCACTCTCAGGGAAGTCCTTCAAAGCAGTGGGAAAACAAACTGATACAACAATATAATAAACAGTGATAGTATGGGGTTATAACCCACAGAATGAAATAAATACCCATTGAGTCTATATTGAGCTAAATAATCAGATAAATATCTCATTGGAGGAGAAATGACAGATCTCTCCTGCAGTAGAGTTCCAAATAATAAAGAGAGCAAGGAAGAGGAAACAGAAAGTCACCATCAAGCGAATTGCAGCTTCGTCATCACTGCACACAAGATATATCAATGGTTGTGAAATCAGTGAGGAAAAGTTTGAGGAGCGATGGGATCTGCACAGGCTCAAAGTATGTCCCCACACTACCTGTTAACTACAGCAGGAAAGATATAAGGAGGTGGCATGATGTGGATCTGTGTCCCTGCCCAAATCTCATCTTGAATTGTAATCTCCAGTGCTGCCAGAGGGGCCTGGTGGGAGGTGACCGGATCATGGTAGGGGGACTTCTCATGAATGGTTTAGCACCATCCCCATGTGGTACTGTACATTGAGTGAGTTCTCATGAGATCTGGTTGTTTAAAAGTGTGTAGCACCTCCTGCCTCTTTCTCTCCCTCCTGCTCTGGGTCATAGAAGATGAGCCTGCTCCCCTTCACCTTCCACCATGATTGTAAGTTTCCTGAGGCCTCCCCAGAAGCAGAATCTGCCATGCTTCCTGGACAGCAGAGCCATCAGTCAATTAAACCTCTTTTCTTATAAACTACCAGTCTCAGGCATTTCTTTCTGGCAATGCAAGAATAGACTAATACAGGAGGAGACATAAAATACAAGAGGATGACCCCAGCAGAACTCACCTTAACCAAGGCACCAAGCTCAGCATCCACTGCAACAAGACACACTGACGTCACAAGCCCCAGACACAGTGCACACCACTTCTGTGGTTTGTATAACCTCACTCCAACCATATGAAAATGCCAGGCAAATGGAAAGATAGTCAGCAAAATAATGATCAATAGTCTTCAGTTATCAAGGTCATAAAAAACAAAGGAAGACTGAGAAACCCTGACAGACTGCAGGTGATGAAGAAGTCACAACTCAACGCCACAGGTACCCTTAATGGGAACCTAGAACAATACAAGGAGACAGGTGGAAAACTGGTGAAATTCAAAGAAGGCCTTCGCTTTAGTCATTAGGTGTTGTGACAATGTTAATCTTTCTCTCTTTCTTTCTCTTTCTTTCTTTCTTTCTCTCTCTCTTTCTCTTTTTCTTTCTCTCTCTCTCTTTTTTTTGAGACGGAGTTTCACTCTTGTTGCCCAGGCTGGAGTACAATGGCACAATCTTGGCTCACTGCAATCTCTGCCTCCCGGGTCAAGCGATTCTCCTGCCTCCGCCTCCCAAGTAGCTGGGATTACAGGCACATGCCACCGCACCCAGCTAATTTTGTATTTTTAGTAGAGATGGGGGTTTCTCCATGTTGGTCAGGCTGGTCTTGAACTCTTGACCTCAGGTGATCCGCCCACCTCAGTCTCCCAAAGTGCTGGGATTACCGGCGTGAGCCACCGTGCCTGGCCTAAATTTCTTGAATTATTACATTACATTAATCTTATTGTGTTACGAATCATAGTAACATGGCACCAATGTTAATTTCTTGGTTCTGATCATTGAGCTGTGGTTATGCAAGGCTGAGCGACGAATATATGGAAGCTAAATCATTTTTTTTCAACTTTTCTGTGAAAGCAGTTCAAAATAAAAAGTTTAAAAAATAAGACTTTAAAGAGAGCAGCCTACCTTTATTGTCTCACTAGGTACCAGGCATTTTGCTAAATGCCTCACACAGATCTAATCTCACCGCTAGGAGAGTGGATTTTGTTTTCTGGATTGAACCCAAAGTTTTCCCTCCTGCAGGTGATGCACAGAGACTCTCCCAGGATCGCACAGCTGGGAGGGCAGAGCTGGAGCACCAAGCAAACCCACACCCAGCTCCACAGCTTCCCCACAGGCTCTTTCACGGGCTGAAGAAGTGCCTTCCCTCCTCGGCAACCTACCAGGGGCCCGCGGGAATGGAAGTTAGCGTTGGGGGAATTTTAGTTGATGTGAACACTACACCCACACTTTCCTGAATTCCTGTCTTGTTGGGAGAATGGGTGAGTGCAAAGAACAAACTGAACTGGCGCCTATTCCTGGGTTTTGCATTGATGACTTGCAAAGTCATCAGAGCCTCCTTTAATGTTGATGCTTTAGAAGTGAAAAACAAAGCACATTAAACAGCTTGTTTTGCCCAGGCCTGGCCGGCTCCCAAGACAGAAGGCCTGAGTCCAGATGGAGGAATGGGCATCACCACTGTTTCTCCTCCTCCAGAGGCCCATCATTCACCCCACTGAGACCAGAGCCTGCCGCGAGCCGGCTTTGTGCCGGGCACTGGGACTGGCTCTGCCTGGACGGCCCCTGGCTCTGCCCCAGCTCACAATGCCGGGAGCTGACCAGGGCATAAGTGACTCCAGGGGGTCGGGAGGAGGGCAGGGTGGGGAGCATCCTGGCTGAAGGGGAGGATCAGGGACCTCTGAGCCAAGACCCAAAAGATTTAGAGAAGTCAAATAAGCAGAAAAAAAGATAAGAATTCCAGACAAAAGGAATGACCTGTGGGAAGGCCCCATACAGGAAAGGTCCCTGGACACTGGAGCGACAGAAGGGGTCACGGTGGAGGGCGCAGGGTTCACAGCCCCAAAAAGGCCCAAGTTCCTTCTACTGGAGGAGGGAAGGGCTGCTCCATGGCCCTTCCCCACAGTGGCTGCCACAGTTCTACCAACTGGCTTCCTACACCAGTCACTGTCATTGGTCAAGGAGTTTGGACTTTGTGAGCACAACTGGAAGGTCATTATATAATGCAAAGACCCTGAAGTCTGGTGGCCACTTTGTTTACTTTGTAAATGCAGAAACTTCTATTCAAGTCAGTGCTATTAATAACATGTTCCAAGTCCACACAGCATCTTTCTTTTTTTTTTTTTTTTTTACAAAGACCACAAATTGTTTGATAGTTATAGTCTTGATCATTTGTATTTGGAACATTCCTTTAAAGAAACCCTGGGCTGAAGGACTAAAGAAACAAACAGCACTGGGGACCCTCCTCGTCCGGGGCCTCATCCCACTTAGGTGGGCCGCTACTAGATAAGCCCAGAGCGCAGGCCACAGAACACAGGCCTCACTTCGGGACGGGTGCTGCCCACACGTGGTCCAGACAGCATCAGCCTTGGGGGGAGTGCTACACAGCCCACGGGCAGGGGCCATCGGCAGCAAGCACGCTGGATCCCAGAATCAAGGAGACTGTGGGACAGCAGTCCCGGAGACTCCCAAGGGGGTGTTGAGGGTATAACTGATGATCATGAACCACTTTGTAAATACTGATGTAATCACAGGGGAGCAAAAAGAAAATCTCAACTGGTGCTTTTGGATACCATAATATTAGTTCTCAGTCTAAGGAGCCTGACCTGAGACTGAGCCAGTTCTGGGATCTTCTGTTCTCTATGCCCAAAGAGTGATCACATCAATGGGAATTAGGTGTCTGCAACACCACACCAAATGGAGAGGCAAGAGTCAAAGCTCAAACAACTGCTTTTAGGTGGTGCTGGGTGAAAGGGGAACTCTATTTACCCTGTTGGTGGGAGTATAAATTAGTTCAACCATTTTGGAAGACAGTATGGCGATTCCTCAAGGATCTAGAACTAGAAATACCATTTGACTCAGCAATCCCATTACTGGGTATATACCCAAAGGACTATAAATCATGCTACTATAAAGACACATGCACATGGATGTTTACTGCAGCATTATTCACAATAGCAAAGACTTGGAACCAACCCAAATACCTATCAACGATAGACTGGATTAAGAAAATGTGGCACATATATACCATGGAATACTATGCAGCCATAAAAAAGGATGAGTTCATGTCCTTTGCAGGGACATGGATGTAGCTGGAAACCAGCATTCTCAGCAAACTATCGCAAGGACAGAAAACCAAACACCGCATGTTCTCACTCATAGGTGGGAGTTGAACAACGAGAACACATGGACACAGGGCGGGGAACATCACACACCAGGGCCTGTCGGGGGGTGGGGGACTCGGGGAGGAACAGCATTCGGACAAATACCTAATGTAAATGATGAGTTGATGAGTGAAGCAAACCAACATGGCACATGTATACCTATGTAACAAACCTGCACCTTGCGCACATATACCCTAGAACTTAAAGTATAACAATAAAAAAAAAAAGGAAAAAAAAAAGAAAGAGTAACTCTGATGGATGGCAGGTGTGTTCTAGCAGCTTCTCACCAGTGATTCTCAACCATGGGACACCCTCACAGTGTGTTCCCCAAGCCTACTGAGGCGGATGTGGGGGGCAGGCATGTGTGTCGCTAAGCTCTCTGGGCGGGACTCCTGTGATCTCTGCATACCTGGCGTCCACCTGGCCAGCTGGCAGATCAGCAATGGTTTCCTCTGAGGTCAGTGCAAATCACTGTCACATAAAATTTAGAACCCTTTCTGGAGTGAGGGTGGGGATCCGAGGTCCCCCGCGATATGGGGAGTCTGCGCTGCTGCAGTGGTCATCAGAGAGCACGAGGACTCCTCCAGTGCTGCCCAGTCCTCGGATCCTGGGCGGTGCACGCCCCACTGTTTAGGATAACACACTAACAATTCTACTCTCTGAGCCGTTCTCGCTGGCTCTCATTTAAAGGAAACAATTAGGTCTCCAAGTTGAAACTGCTTCCCACAAGGGAACAGGCTGCAGCCACTGATGGGCAGACCTCAGCAAATTCCTCCAGCTCAGGGGCCTCAGTCTCCTCTTCTGGAGAAGGAAGGGGCTTGGCTAGAAGAGTTTTGGGTTTCTTTCCATCTTAAAATACAAAGGTGGGGTAAAACTTGGAATGGGAGGAGTTATTGTCTCCGTTGTATAAAAAAACTTCACTTTTCAGACAGAATGCTGGATGTGATTAAGTTATTACCAGGTCTTCTCAATCCCTAAGTGACAGGCCAAGAACTGGTCTCCTCCCTGGGTAGGACAGAGTGACATCAGGACAAGGCAGAGGCAGGAGGGGGAGCACTAAGCTGTGGCTTTCCGGGCGAGAGCGGGCTCGGAGTGTCAGCCCTAATCTGGGATTAGTGGGAATTGAGGTGGGGGAGGGCAGCGAGAAACTCCTGCCAGAGTCAGGGCAGCCGCGAATGGACACAGCAGCCCCTGCTCTCCCACACGGTCATCACAGTCACAACAGCGATGGCCCAGGATGCTCGGATGTATGTGACAATCACCGGACTCAGGGCGGCCAGGAGTGCAAACACCACCACCTGCTCACGCACAATGCCACCACTGACACAGCAGCGATGGCTCAGGATGCGGGGAGGGTGTGTGACCATCACTCATAGGGAGCCCGGTCACCCAGATCCTATCTGCCAGCAACACGTTCCATTCGAATGGAAATGAAATGACATTCCCAGGCATCAGGACTGTGTTCCCCCACCCCAGTCCCCAGGAAAGTGAGCAATACCAAAGACTGTCATCACAGAACTAATGGACTAGGTCCATGCAAATATGGCAGACGTGGCCCTGGGTTGCTTTGAGCATGAGTCCAGGACACTGTTGCCTCTTCCGGGCAGGAAGTCACGAGAGACAGGGGCATGAGACTGCAGTGTGTGGCCAACAGCAGAGAGAGAACAGAGGAGGCGCACACAAGCTGAGACCCTCTCTCTCCCTGAATGCAAACCCTCCCTGATCCCACACGAAGACTCAGGTAAAAAATCCAAAACTTTCAAATATTTCCTTCAGTGTTCTCAGATTGACTTGACCAGCCCAAGACAGATGCCAGGGCAGGGACGTCCTCTTCTCTGCCTCTCGACACTTCAGGCAGATGGGAATATGGAAGGATCATATCCAAGGGGATCATATTTTCTGAAGCCAATCCATACATGTCAGGAAACAAACTATCCCAAATATACAGAAGGTAAGGTCACTGCCTCTGGGCCTGAAACTCCAGAGTTAGAAGCGGAACTCACAGGTCATTCACCCAACACTCGCCTGCCTCCTACAAAGGGCACGGATGAGACTGGTGCCCAATCGCGCCACCAGCCTGGAGGGGACTCAGCCTCAGAAGCCTTGATACCAGGTCAATCAGGGGTCAGTGATGGAAGCTTCCTGGGGAAATACCTGCATTTGCTCCTGGATGTGAGGCCAACAGGAGTGGAGGGCTCCCACAAGAGACCACTGGTTTCCCTGAGAAACTCTTCAGCTCTGGACAGCTGAGGCACAGATTCTGGGCACCAGGACAAAAGTCAGTCGACTGACCCTGAAGCCTTTTTTCCTCCAAAAAGTACAGTCATTTATGTTCTTTTTCAAGAGTTCAGGACAAGGTCTCTTGATTTGCTGGATGTCTGCTGATAGTCAAAGCTTTTTTGTTTTTTAATTCCATGGCCATGTCTTCCAAGGCCATGGCACAAGGACCAGGCACAGGGCCTGCCATGGAATATTTTGAAGGTTGATGGGGCCGGACGTTCAAAATTAGCAATTCTGCTATTTCCACAGCGAATGACCACTGAGCTTTACATGTAGGTGCAGGAAACTGTGGCCTGGAAGGGCGGAGCAGCGGCCAAGACTAGGGGTGCCTCCCCAAACTCACCCAGGCTCCAACTCCTCCTGTGAAATGCCTAAGAACAGTACATACCAGGAACTTGTCATTAAACTAAGATGTCTTAAAAGCAAAAATAAGTCAAGGAACAATCAGCGACTACAGAAACGCCCACAGGACTGTGAGGCAGCAGAGGTAAGACACGAGGCCCTTAGCTTGCAGGCCAGGGCAGCTGGGCTCACATGCCAGCTCTGCCGCCCACGAGCTGTGTGGCACTGGGCAGGCTGCCTGCCGTCTCTGGGCCTCGGTTTCCTCATCTGTAAAACAGTGATAACACCTATGTCCGGGGAGTTGTGAGGATTCAGAGATGGCAGACGCACCGAAAGCCTCGGTAGGATGTCTGCCCAGCGGCTGGCCCTCAGTAAACGGTCGCTGTTTTTATATGCCAAGGAATGCTAGTCTTTGGAGATAAATTATTGGTGAAATTCAGCTCTATGAGAGGTGGAAGCACATTGGGGTCACAGCTATTCGTGTATCATGTGCAAGCTCAGTGAGTGTCCGATCGGGCACGGGAATTCGCGCCGGGACTCCAGGCAGGGGAGGTACCGACTGGCGCGGATGAGCGCTACTGACAGTCCCTCCAACCGCCAGCCTGTCCCTCGCGGAGCCCAGGGCCTGGCGCACCTGCCGTTTGGAGAATAAAATCAATCACTTTGTCTTGTCTCCCAGTCAAGGGTCCTCGCTCCCCCGTCTCTCTCCTAACTCTGGAGGATGCTCTGCGCTGGGGGGGAGGACTCAACACTTCGCCTGGGTCAGGGGCTGTGGCGACGCCTCCAGGAAAGAGCTTGGCCCGGACAGACCGCCCCGGCATCAGCCGCCCCCCGGCCCGCAGTCCCGGAAACTCACCCCTTTCCTCTCGGCCTCCTCGTTCAGGGCGGTCACCCAGGCCGCCTGCCACTGGCTCCTCCAGCTGCCCAGCGTCAGGATCCAGGAGAGCAGCGCGTCGGACCCCGGGCGCTGCCCCTCTCCATGCTCC
>NW_012107474.1:3988762-3989328 GCF_000951045.1 Mandrillus leucophaeus | reverse complement strand
GTGTGTGCACACGTGTGAGTGTGCGTGTGCACAGCGCGCAGTCAGGGTGATCTCGAGGACTGCCATTTGCTCACCAGCAAGACAGGCTCCAGGCTCCCTCCTCGGAAAGTCCCTGGAAATCCGTGACAGCCCCTGGAGCCGTGGGCTGGGCCTGCCTTAGGGGGTGTGCTGTTCAGAGGCAAGGAGGGACTCATTACTGGGCCCAGGCCCTGCCCTCTGTGTGGCTGTGTTATTCATTCAGTGTGTATGGGGCCGGGGGTGCATGTGGTGTGACGTGTGTGGTGCATGTGGTGTGATGTGAGTGTGGTACCTGTGGTGTGATGTGTTGTGAGTGTGGTGTGTGTGGTGCACAGGGTGGTGTGAGTGTGTATGTGTGGTGCATGGGTGTGGTGTGTGTGTATGTGTGATGTGTAAGCATGGTGCATGTGTTGTGTGTGTGTGTGTGGTGTGTCAGTGTGGTGCATGGATGTGTGTGTATATGTGATGTGTAAGTGCACTGCATGTGTGTGTGGTGCATGTGGTGTGTGTGGTGCATGTGGTGTGTGTGGTGCATGTGGTATGTGTGG
>NW_012107474.1:3967478-3988207 GCF_000951045.1 Mandrillus leucophaeus | reverse complement strand
GGTGCATGTGGTGTGTGTGGTGCATGTGGTGTGTGTGGGGTGCACAGAGTGGTGCGAGTGTGAATGGGTGGTGCATGGGTGTGTGTATGTGTGAAGTGTAAGTGCAGTGCATGTGGTGTGTGTGTGTGTGTGGTGTGGTGTGTGGGACGTATCCCTGTGCCCTCCTCTTGCAGAGTGGATGCAGTCCTTAGGGAGTGCCATAGAAACATACTAGCCTGAGATTCTCCAGGGCCTAACACAGGCCTAAACCATGAGAAAGTGATTCACCTGTTATTTTCTGCACCCGTGTTAAGGGGACTTGACCTTGAAAGGAATTAGATAGACTGAGCATTTGATCTTCTCTACCCTAGCCAGGAGTCTGCTGCGGGGCCGGTAGTTGGTACATCAGAGGGGATTCTGGCCCCGAATCCGTGGGTCTGGATTTTCTTCAGGAAAGAGGAAGGAATCGCACAGCAGCTGGACAGGGAGCCTTTGTGGGGAACAGGATAGGAAGCTGGCAGGGAGGTGAAATTAGACGGGGATTGCCCAGGTGAGCTGGGGATGGGCCCTTGCGAGCCAGGTCTGTTATCAGAAAGTGGAAATAAGAATGAGACTATCTATCCTGGCTAACATGGTGAAACCTCGTCTCTACTAAAAACACACACACACAAAACAGCCGGGTGTGGTGGCGGGTGCCTGTAGTCCCAGCTACTCGGGAGGCTGAGGCAGGAGAATGGCTTGAACCCGGGAGGCAGAGCTTGCCGTGAGCCGAGATCGCGCCACTGCACTCCAGCCTGGGCGACAGAGAGACACGCTGTCTCAAAAAAAAAAAAAAAAAGAATGAGACTATCAACTTCCTGCAAGTGACCCATCTGTTACACACGAGCACTCCAGTCTGTAAGGGTGGGGGGAACTGCTCTTCTTTTCTTCTATTCTGTGTTACTTTAGGCAGAAACAAAAGAAATCCCTTCTTATTTGGCAGAAAAGTCTAATTATTTCCTGACCTGTAGCTAGACCTATGCAGTTGGATAATTAGAGTCCTGCTGGTCCCCTTGCCAGAATAACCGGGGTGACGAAACCGAGGGCCCGGTGTCCCCCGTGCCATGTGTGCACACAGGCTGCCTGCAGCCGTGTGGGCAGTGACAAGAGCCTGTCCTGTGTGACCGGTGGAACCCGTCTCATTCCTTCAGGTCTCAGGTGTCCTGGCCCATCCCACTTGGCTTAGAGACTTCTAACAAACTGTAAACTAACCACCACCCCGACTTTGGAATTTGTCACACCTCCATAAGTATTTTCTTTTTCTTGTCTTGTCTTGTCTTTTTTCTTTTCTTTCTTTCTTCTTCTTTCTTTCTGAGGCAGAGTCTCACTGTCACCTAGGCTGGAGTGCAGTGGCGCAATCTCGGCCCACTGCAAACTCCGCCTTCCAGGTTCAAGTGACTCTCTTGCCTCAGCCTCCCAAGTAACTGGGAATACAAGAGTGTGCCACCACGCCCGGCTAATTTCCTTTTTGTTTTGTTTGGTTTGGTTTTGAGACAGAGTCTCGCTCCATCACCCAGGCTGGAGTGCAGTGGCACGATCTCAGCTCACTGCAGCCTCTACCTCCTGGGTTCAAGCAATTCTCCTGCCTCAGCCTCCCAAGTAGCTGGGACTACAGGCGCCTGCCACCATGCCAGCTAATTTTTGTATTTTTAGTAAAGACAGTGTTTCACCATGTTGGCTAGGCTGGTCTTGAACTCCTGACCTCAGGTGATCTGCCCACCTCAGCCTCCCAAAGTGCTGGGATTACAGGTGTGAGCCACTGTGCCCAGCCCCCTTAAGTGTTTTCAAAGAGAATGTCAACATATAGATATTGGATTACTTATGTGTAGAAGCAAATTGAGGGAAAATAAGGAATGATGCAGGCTTGCAGGACAATGCAGTTGGCTAAAACACAAAATTGGAACAGAAACATCTTATAAATCTATGAAAAAGAGCAGGCTCCCTTTACGTAAGCTCCCAGCCCCACACATCCACCAGCTCCCAGTCCCCTTCTGCCACTGCAGAAGACACTGGAGGGCTGGGTTCTCCGAGAGCACAGTATTCTTCACCCCCCAGTGACATTTCCTGCTCCCGGCACCACTCTCTCCACCCCATCTCCCTTCGACCCGAGGAGTGAGACAGCAGCTCTGCCCAGGTAGGGCTTCTGTCCCCACCAAAACCTTCAAATGGGTGTCTGTCACTCTGCAGTGGTTGTTTGCTATTTTTAGCTGCTCATAAAGGAAACCACTGTGGCTGTGGCTCCTCCTGCATGCTCCCCTTGAGCTCCCAGCTCCCAGCTGTTTAGGTCAAGCTAAGCCCGCTTTCCGACAACCTGCTGGGTCCACCAGAAACCTTGGACCAGGACTTGCTTTGCTAGCAGGGCAGGACTCTGGGCGGGAAGGAGGAAGCCAGGTTTCTAAATTATTCTTCATAATGCTTTAGTAGCTGGGTTTGAGGCCAGAGTCAAGATCCACGGCTCTATTTTTCATTTTAAAACATTTCTAAAATGCTCGAGGTGGAGATGAGAATTGTTTGTTGGGTGATCTCTGCTGAGTCACCCAGTCTTGGGTGCAGTGCCTCATCCCTGCGTCAAAGCTGGGAGTCTTTGAACACCTTCCTCTACCAAGCCCAGGAGGTTCTGGGATGATGTGAGATTTTTAAAAATTAATAGATATGTCTAGTGTCATGAATCTCATGTCTATAAGCAGTTATACTTTGTTATACTTTTGGGTTTTAAAAAATACTTTTAGAAAAATATGGGACTTTTGTTAAGTTGTCCATGTAATTCTTAAATTTCTAGAAGCGGGGAAAAGAAGAGGGTCCAAAACATGTATAGTTTGTCTCTGAGTGAAGAGTTTTCCCTTCACCCTGAAGCGGTTCATATTATTAGTATTGCTTCAATTATCAAGTTGGGCCTCAATATTCTGAGAGGTCAGCACCTTGGGGGGCCCGGGAGGCTGTGGTGGTCACTTCACAGGCCCTACGAAGGACCTCTAGCAAGTGGAAATACACAGCTTCCCCCCAGCAGCCCTTAGGGGTAGACATTTCGAGAATTCCCTCTGAGCAAAATGCTTTTAAGACTTGGCTCAGTGCTCTCGGCAGCTGCTGTGGAAAGCGAGATTTCTGGAGACCAGAGAGGCTGTGGAGACATTTGACCCAATCTCCTTGGCTCCATCTCACTGGCTTAGTCATTTCCACCACCTGGAGGCTGGAATGTGCTTCCAGCCTGTTTCCTGTCCTGCTCACACGGTCAATACCGGAGCCAGCAGACCCAACCAAAGGTCACCGGTGGCCAGAGCCTGGCCCTGCGCCAGACAGGGCTTTCCCCTCCAGGAGAAGCCGTGAGTTCTTCTTGTAATCATTCACATGACTTACGGAGACACCGTTCAAGATGCCTTCCCCAGGAGGAAAGTAGCAATGCTGAGTAACTGCACTAACTCTCCAGGTGAGCCTCAGATGGCCACGTGACAGTCTCTGAGAGTGAAGACCAGACCACACGCCTGCCGTCCCTCCCAGGAGAGACTGATGGAAATGGTAGTGCCATCGGCTGAGCCCCTGCCTCCCTCTGGCTCCCTCCCGGGTCCCCACAGATGCACCAGGCACTCTTACGCACCTGGCGGGTGTTCAGAAAGTCACAGCTGTGTGTACTGAGCATCTCCTGCCATCAGACACCACCTGGGTACTTGACTTCATGGACTCACTACATTTTCACAGCAACATGTGAAGGAGGGCATCGCCCCATTTTAGAAATAAGGAAAGTGAGTTCAGAGAAGCTAAGTAACTTGTCCAAGGCCACCGAGCAAGAAAGTGGCTGAACCAGGGTTTGACCCAAGGGGCCGTGTTCTCTCCATCTCCTTTCATAAAGGTCAAGGCAAACAAATTCTCCAAAAACAGAGAAAAATGTTAAAAGCTGGAAATAGAGGCCCCATTGCTCACGTTCATGTGCAAAGATCCGCCTAAAGAATTGTCTTTTGTGTTCTGAAGTCCAGGAGACATGGCCGCTCAAACCCAGAGGGGAACTTCACTCATGGAGCTTCGGTGAATTCAGTCCCATGTCCTTTCTGGGAAAGACGTGAGATGAATCCAGCCCTAGCATTTGCCATGATCAGTGTCTCTGCACAGGTGCCAACCTAGAAGAGCCTCCCAGGATGTCCACCACCCACCCTAAGAGTGAATCGCAGATACGCTGCTCCTTCAAATCCCACCCTGGTGACAGCCTGTCAGGGAGCCTGAGTCACGCCATGATGCTGGGAGGCGGCCGGGCAGCGTCTGAGGCAGGGCCTGCCAGCCCACTGCGGGCCAGCCAGGCCTGCCAAGATTCTGCCCCAGGCAATCCCGATGATGCATCCTGTGAGTCTGTGCCCACGCCGGGCAGACAAAAGAATGTGGCTCAGATGGCTGCCCTGCCTCCGCCAGGTGGCTCGGTTAAGCCTCCCTTGGGAATGCCCAGGAGCAAGGTGACTTGACATTTTTGCCTGTACCCAAGGCTGGGACCAACTTTATGAATGAAAATATTTAACCTCGATTCTTTTTTGTAGAGGCAGAGTCTCACTGTGTTGCCCAGGCTGGTCTTGAACTCCTGGGCTCAAGAGATCCTCCAACCCCCAGTTTGTTTTTTTGTTTTTTTTTTTCTTGAGATGGAGTCTCACTCTGTCACCAGGCTGGAATGCAGTGGTGCAATCTTGGCTCACTGCAGTCTCCACCTCCCAGGTTCAAGCGATTCCCCTGCCTCAGCCTCCTGAGTAGCTGCAACTACAGGTGCCCGCTACCACGCCCGGCTAATTTTTTGTATTTTAGTAGAGATGGGGTTTCACCATGTTGACCAGGATGGTCTTGATCTCCTGATCTTGTAGTTCACTCACCCCAGCCTCCCAAAGTGCTGGCATTACAGGCATGAGCCACAGTGCCCGGTCTCCGCCCCCAATTTTTAAATATATTTCCAAGGAGGCAATTAACTGAATTGTGTATTTTCTCCAACTCCAAAGAATGCTGGTCCCACACCTATGCACTGATAACCAAAATCACACTGTTGGAGGAATTGACCTGGAGGAACTGACCTCATGATGTGTTCCTGGCCCGGGCCCCTGTAATCCCAGCACTTTGGAATGAGGCCGAGGCAGGAGGATAGCTTGAGCTCAGGCGTTCAAGACCAGCCTGGATAACAAAGTGAGACTCCTTCTCTATTAAAAAAAAAAAATTAAAAATTAGCCAGGCATGATGGCTTACACCTGCGGTCCCAGCTACATAGAAGGCTGAGGCAGGAGGATCATTTGAGCCCAAGAGGTTGAGGCTGCAGTAAACTACATTTGTACCATTGCACTCCAGCCTGGGCAACAGAGCAAAGACTTTGCCTTGAAAAAAATAAAACAGATGTGTTCATCGTGTAGAAGTTGAGTTTGTAGGGATGTGTCAGGTGGCAGCGGGAGTGCATTGAGGAAGAGAGAGATGACTCCGCTGGAATGAGATGACCCCTCCCCATGCTGAGACTCTTGATGAATGCCATGCACAGGCTCCAGCTAGGGGTGGCCACAGTGGGGCCTTGCTTGCTGGGGACGGCCCCTAGACTACAGGATGGGAGCTGCTCCTAGTTTCTCAGAACCTGTGGGTTCTGCTTCTGCAGCTCCAGCCATCTATCTGGCCGTTCCCAGCACTGACTCTGGAATAACACTTTATCTATGGGCAGCTCCTCTAGAAAAGAGCCAAGCCCCACAGGCCAGAGGGGTCTCCCCTTACCCAACACAGGAATCAGGAAAGCTGCCTCTGTTCCCTGCAGGGCAAGGCACATTCCTTGTAATTAGTGCTTTGCCTGTCTTCTGGGCTACAGTTTTCCTTTCTGCTATTGTTTTTATTGAGCACAGTGAGTAGAATCAACTAAATATCTGGACGGATAGTCTCTTTAAGAGTTAAAGGAAATCCCATTAAAGGGCTTTTAAAAACAATCCAGGAGCATGCATGTGTCTATCCATAACTCAGTACTAATTACAAATAATTATTATCTATTCCAGTGGTTACCCCAAATAGTGCAATAAAGATGAAGGGAATAATTTTGCTGCTCCAGGAAATACTCATGCTTCTGTTTCCCTAGCACATTGTAAGAAATCCTATAACAAGTAAGAGGCAGGAATTATCACCCCCACCATGGGAATGAGGGGTGGAAGCTTAGAGATGCTGAGCGACTCACCGGGGACAACAACAACGTGGTTAGGGTTAGGGTTAGAGGCGGAGCTAGACCTGGACTCCAGGTGTTTGCTGCGTGATCTCCCGTGCCGCACCAAGCAGCAAGTCTATATGACACCCCCGTGGAATGAGAGAAGAGCAGCTCATCGACACAGATTTATTGCAATGCTCATCTCCCCAGATTTTGATGGGTCATCATCTCCTCTAGCTACTCAGAGCAGGGAGCTGGGACTGTACTAGAGTACGCGAAGTCATTGTGTGTATTCTCTTGGTGTGTCATTTCCCCGTGGAGTCACCTTCCAGAAGCTCTGCCACCTCCCGCTCACGGGGCCCGGGGGAGGGATGGGCCCTGCAGAGTGGGCGGTCACCACACTCGGGGCATCCATACTGCCTGCCAGTCCAGCCCCTTCCCCAGCTTGTTCTCCCATCCAGTCGGCTAAAGGGGCAACAAAGAGGAAGCCAGGGACCCTCAGGAAGGAAGCAGCCCCAGCTCCTCCTCCGGGCTCTCCTTTTGTTAGTATTACGGCAAAAACCGCAATTACATTTGCACCAACCTAATAGAAGCCCCTGGTGACAGGGAGAGGGGCACTGGTGGGGCCCAGTGGGAGAGAAAACAGCCTCGCAAGCCATTCTCTTTCAGTCTGTGAAGCGCATCGCGGCCTTCCTCGCAGGTGGGTGAGTGCGGCTGTCCCCATGATCCTCACAACTGTTGTTTGAACCAGTACCTCTGTGTCCAGCAAGGGGGTGAGGACTGTCCTCCCCCCACCTCAGGGGGCTGCATGGAATCACAAAAGCAGTCTTCCAAATGCATGACTAGGCTTGATTTTAAAAGGAGTCTCAAGTCTCTCCCCAAACAAAAACAGGAAAAGGGTGGCCAGGTTAAGGCTGGGTTCCTGGTGTTCTGAAGCAGGGCAGGCTTGGTGGCCTTCTGTCACTGAGGAGCAGGGGGTCTGTAGAAAGGAAAATCGTGAAAAAAGAAAACTGTAGGCCAGAACACAGGCAGTTGCTGAGCTGCTGGACGCGAGCCCCACACATTGAACAGAGCCCTTCAAAAGAGAACTGGAGAAAGAATATTCCAGGACTAAAAGGTGAAGTCAGGGAAGCTGCACGACCTCAGAAATCCATGCAGACATTCCTTAAAAAAGAAGGTGTCTTCGCTCAGCCACTAGAACAAAATACCATCCTGAGTGGTTTGTAAACGACATTTATTTCTCACCATCCTGGAGGCTGGAAGCCTGAGATCAGGGTGCCAGAAGGGTCAGGTTCTGGTGAGGGGTTGCTGACTGCCGCCTTCTCGTTGTTTCTTCACACGGTGGGAAGAAAGGGAGGGCGCTCTCTGGGGTCTCTTTTACAAGGGCACTAATCCCATTCACGGGGTTCAACCTTATGACCTCAGTGTCACCTCCCAAAGGCTCCATCTCCTAATACCATCACGGTGGAGGTAAGGACTTCAACATGTGAATTTTGGGGGAACACGAAGGGTCAACATGTGAATTTTGGGGGAACATGAAGGGTCCTTCTTCTGGAGGGGATGTCAGGGTGGGAATGCTCAGGGCACCTGGCAGAGGACCCTCTGTGGGGCGAGATCCTTAGTCGGTGCCCAGAGACTCCTCGGCTAGGCTGCTCCAAGGAATGCAGATTCCAGGGCAAGTCCACAGAAATAGCGAGGAGCCAGGTTAAAGCACCCAGAATCTCAGCCAATGTGATGGAGCCTGGGCTGTCCAATAAATGATTGACCAAAGACCCTTTAAAGGGAATTGAAAAGATGAAAAAGAAATTAGATACTGGCACATTTTTATTTTAGCCCTCATAAACATGCCGAGGCGGGCGGATCACAAGGTCAGGAGTTCGAGACCAGCCTGGCCAACATGGTGAAACCCCTTCTCTACTAAAAACACAAAAATTAGCCAGGTGTGGTGGCACGTGCCTGTAATCCCAGCTACTCAGGAGGCTGAGGCAGGAGAATCGCTTGAACCTAGGAGGCAGAGGTTGCAGTGAGCTGAGTTAACCCCACTGCACTCCAGCCTGGGCAACAAAGCGAGACTCTGTCTCAAACAAACAAACAAAAGAAGCTATGAGGTGGATGAAACAGATGTTATTATCACTGTCCTGCAGATGAGGAATCCAAAGTCCTCATCAAGGACACTCCACTTATTATGAATTCAGCCGGGGCTGAAGCGGTGTGTCCACAGCTTTGACGCCAAACAGGTAACCCCTTTACTAGCTGAGAATACGCCTCTGTGAAGACAAGTGACTGCAAAGCAGCGAAGCCTCAGTCCTGAGGGCATTTTTCTAAGACATCAGTTCCATCAGATACGTCTTTGGGAATCATTTCATATTCAGCCAAGTGTTAGAAAGGGCTGTTTGGCATTATTTGCTCCAATAATAAATCCATGCATGCTCATGTTCGTCAACGCTGCTCTGCAGTGAGAAGTCAAAGCACCCAAGCCAGGCCTCCATGGGGAGGCCCGAGATGACTGAAGGGTTTGTGCATAAGCATTTGTTCAGATGCAATAATCCACTACTCTTGGAGAGAAAATGATCCTTTTTAAAAAAATTATTTTGTCTTTTTAAAAAATTGATCTAACAAATTACGCAGAATTCAAGGAGCAACTGAAGCAAAGTTCTCTTGTTGATAGAGGTGTGTCCAGTGTGCAAATGTGTCCTTTGGAGACTGGGTCAACATGTGGCCATGGCACTGTGCCTGCTCCAGTCCCTGCACCCTTTGGCCTTGGGCCAGCCCTCCATCTGTCAACGACAGCACGCAAGGTCCTCCTAGACAGAGAGTATCCAGTACTATGGACGCTGTGGACACAAACAATGTGTGGGCAGAAAGCAGGTGAGTGGTTACCAGGGGATAGGGGTGGGCCGACAGGAAGTGACTGCTTCCTTTCTCTCTAAATCTCCCCAGGAGGGTTCCCTGGTGAGGACAAAGGTAGGTGATCCAGATAGCCATCTCCTCACCAGAGCTTCTCCTCCCCGCTCAAACCATGGAGAGAAAACATGGAGATGCTTCTTGCCTGCAGGTTTATAAGATTCAAAGCTTCTGGTGAGAAGCAGAGACAAGGGAGTATTCTTCTGTGTTGGGGAGAGCTGGACTGGCCACTGCTGATGCTGTAGATGAGAGTCTCTTGCAGGAGCTGTCCCAGGAGGCTGCGGGAGGGGTTGTCCTGGTGCACGCTGATGGTGGCAGAGCTGCTACTCCTGCTGGTCCGTCCCCGGTGTTTAATGAGCCTGTCCTGAGATGAAGGAGGGAAAGGGGGGCAGGCAAAAGAGAGAATGTCCATTATGCCAGGAGGCATCCCTGCCTTTCTCCTGTAGCTCTGGGACCAGCTGCAAGAAGGCAAAGTGTCATACCAGCCTTTTGAGATGGGAGGCTCAGAAGTCCATCAGCAGATGAATGAGCAGACAGAATGCGGTCTCTCCATGTGACAGAACATTATTCAGCCGTAGAAAGGAATGAAGCACTGACCCAGGCTACAACATGGTGAACCGTGAAAACGCAATGCTGCGTGAAAGAAGCCACGCACAAACGCCACACATTGCGTGATCCAAACGCCACACATTGCATGATCCAAATGCCACACGTTGCATGATCCAAACGCCACAAATTGCATGATCCAAACGCCACACTTTGCATGATTCAAATGCCACACACTGCATGATCCAAACGCCACACACTGCATGATTCAAATGCCACACACTGCATGATTCAAATGGCACACATTGCATGATTCCATTTACATGAAATACCCAGAATAGGTGAGCGACAGGGGCAGAAAGCAGGTGAGTGGTTACCAGGGGATAGGGGCGGGCTGACAGAGAGTGACTGCTGATGTGCACAGGGTTTCTGTTGGGGGAGATGAAAACATTCTGGAAGACTAGATGGGGTGACGGATGCACAGCATTTTGAGTGTGCTGAATACCATCAAATGATACACTTTAAAATGGTGGTAATGGTACATTTAATATTATGTGTATCTTACCACCGTTTAAAACAGAGCTTGACTGGTTAGTTTAACAAATATTATGAGTGGCTTTTGTTATGGGCCGGGTGTGGTGGTTTGTTCACTTTTTTGTTCACTGATTTGGCAAATATTTGTTGAACAGCTGCTGTGTGTCAGGGGCTGGGCTAGATGCTGGGGGGTTAGTGATGAGCTAAATCAATTATCATGGGACCTGAAGTCAGCAGAGAGAGAGGGACTATTCCACAAGTCACTGTGTGAACTGCATGGGTGGCAGGGCAGCCGTGCAGCTGGGAGTAGTGGCCAAGAGGAGTCTGAGGAAAGCCCTGCAATGCCACTGGAGGGTGGGCAAGAGGCTCAGACAGGACTGCAATGAGCCTGTGGGTTTTGTTCCTATAGCAAAAGAAAGGAGTGGCTAACTTGGCAGAGAAAAGATGAAATCATATTTGCATTTGACCAAGATGGAGACAGTAGGGGGAGGAGGTGGGTGACCTGGAGGCTCAGCTGGGATGGTGAGCCAGGCCCCTCCACAATGCACTTGGAGGGGGTGGCGGGTGGGAATGGGCTATAGAGGGTGCCATGTAGGGGTCTCCCTTAGGCAGTGTAGCGGGTGTGTGGGGCCGGGCTTGTGAGGAGAGGCCACCCCAGCAAGGATAAAGCAATGCCTGCCCATGGAGTATCGCGTTGGTCTGAGATGCAAGAAGATAGAAACGAAGGAGAGGACCATGGGAGGGGTTGAGAAATTCTAAAGGCAAGAAACAGTCAGGGAAGAGGAAGGATTCCACAGTGGGGGTGGCAGAGACCGAGTGCTGAGCCAGTGCCAGGCGCCCGCCCTGTGGGCACGTGTTATAAAGCAGCACCTTGAAATGGAATGGCGAGGCTCCTAAACACAACAGACTCTAGAAACTGATGCCTGGGTGTGAACGTCACAAAACACTGGGAAAGGACGTAATTAATAAGTCTTGGGATGAATTATCAAATGAGAAAAGACCAGGGAGGTCAACCAGAGGGGCCCACCGGGCAATTGTCCGGGTGAGGAGGGGAGGTTGGGTGCCTTCCCTGGCATACGGGTTGCCCCTATCCTGCCTCCAGGGCTCAGGGCTCTGAGAGGACGTGGGTGCAGCATGAAGGGCATGGGCTTTGCCTCCTCCACTGTAGGTGGGAGCCAGTCCTGCCGCAAAGAACCGCTATGGGGCTGGAGGTAACACATGTACACAGAAACAGCGCCTGGCCCACGGCGGGCGCTCCGTACAGCACAATAATGACTGTTGTTACACAGAGCCAAGAATAGGGAAGAATTCATTTAGCCCTAAGTGCACCCTTCACGCCAAGTGTATTTAACTTCAGATGAATAAGCAGCAAAAACAAACTTTGGGTTTTGTTCCTACAGCAAAAGAAAGGAGTGGCTGACTTGGCAGAGAAGAGATGAGATCATATTCGCACTTGACCAAGATGGCCCCAGGAGATAGTAGGGGGAGGAAGGGGGTGACCCTGGAGGCTGATCTGGGTTGGTAAGCTGGCCCCCTCCATTGTTTAATGTTTAAAAAACATTAAAAATGAGTCAAAAGGAGAACAGAGGAATCCGCTCCTGGCTGGTGATGCTTCTTTTGGTTAAATACAAGTGAAGAGAGTCTAGAGAGTCATTCATTCATTCGTGCAGCTCATCTGGACTGAGCACCCACTGCGTTGGAGAGACCACGTACAAATACCATTTTAAATGTTTATTCAGCAGCGAAGATATTCCTGCCTCTGACTTCTCCATCCAGGTCTCGGAATCACCACCTCTCACACACACACCCAGGAATCATCTCTATACCAGCCTCCTTTTCTCTAACCTCGATCCCATCCCATCCGACCAATCAGGAACCAAATCTCGCCAGCCCTCTCTCTGTGATTGAACTGCAGCTTCTTTCTTCTTCCCCGCTGGGTCCATCTGCTGGCTCTCCAGCGGGAACCTTCTCCTTCACACCATCCCGCACCCACCTGCCGGCCCAGCTGCCGGGACTTCGGAACAGACCTGGCTGTGGATCCCCCCAGGGGGCTTCCAAGCTGTGTGACCTTGGACGTGTTATCTCCCTTCCTAATGTTCATCTTCCCCATCTGTAAAACAGGCATGAGGCTGCCTAGCTCACTGGGCCATGGAAAGGATGGAAGACCACAGCAGGATGCATGAAGCTCCTGCATGGTGCCCAACACAGGCGAGAGGGCAGGTAAGGATCCCGGGACCTGCCTCACGCAAGTGTCGCCCACGGCTACTTAGGAATACTTCCTGGCAATGGGGCTCCCCTATGTTCCCTCCACATACACATTTAATCACCTTCCATTCCCCATTCCCCAGACCTGTTCCCTGGATCCTTGGCCAGTGCTCCTTGCCACAGTTTCCCTTCCCCTGGGCTTCATCCTGCTGAAGACACTGCTGACCAGCTGCCTGCAGTGACCTGCACGCCTGCACCTGCTGCTTCCTGAACTCTCCTTAGGTGCTGTCCAGAGACACCTCCTCTATCCTGTGGAATGTCATGGGGACCTGGATTGCTATTTCACATTTTGTGTGTGTGCCTGTCGCCTCAGCTGGACTCAGTTTCTTCAGGACTGGGACCAGGCCTTACGGTCCTTTGAATTCCTCCTCAAAAATCTGCAGGTTTTCTAGAAACATCTCTTGATTTCAATTAGAGGTTTGTAGCTCTAGCACCAAAGTTAAGTTGGGTCTAGGGCTGCTCTTTGCAAGACGTACTTACTACTCCAGGTGTGCACAGGCCCTGCAGCAGCCAGGCCCTCCAGTGCTGGGCTGGGGCTGCCCTGCCCCCTCCCCTCTCAGGATCAGTCCTCCCGTGGAGACCGGGTGTCTTTCTGGGGTGCAGAAGCGACCACTCACTCCTTGGCTTTGACCACAGGGAAGCGCTCAAGCCCTTCAGCCTGGAAAACAATGCCAGGCTTCCCTTCTCAGATAATCCCTCCGATCCCTGCACCCCTGACCCTCCACAGGCACATCCAGCCTCCTGCAGGGCCTCCTCAGACCCCAGCCAGCCCAGCGGTTGGCATCACCCCTACCATTTTCTGCCTGCAGATCCCCCTTCTTCCTCACCTGAAAATCTCTATCCTGCCTCCAAGAATCAGATCACAGTTACCCCTTAGCAGTGTGAGAAACAAACTCACCTGTCCAAGCCCAAAGAACAGACTCAGAGACCTGGAGAACAGTGAGAGTGAGACTTTTTTTTTTTTTTTTTTTAATTGATACGGAGTCTTGCTCTGTCGCCCAGGCTGGAGTGCAGTGGCGTGATCTCGGCTCACTGCAACCTCTGCCGCCCCAGTTCAAGTGATTCTTATGCCTCAGCCTCCCAAGAAGCTGGGATTATAGGCACGAGTCACCATGCCCAGCTAATTTTTTTGTTTTTTGTTTTTTGTTTTTTTTTTTTTGAGACAGAGTCTCACTCTGTCACCCAGGCTGGAGTGCAGTGGCTTGATCTCGGCTCACTGCCAGCTCCGCCTCCCGGGTTCACGCCATCCTCCTGCCTTAGCCTCCCGAGCAGCTGGGACTACAGGCACCCGCCACCACACCCGGCTAATTTTTTTATATTTTTAGTAGAGACAGGGTTTCACCGTGTTAGCCGGGATGGTCTCGATCTTTAGACCTCGTGATCCGCCTGTCTCGGCCTCCCATACAAACAGGTTTCAACATGTTGGCCAGGCTGGTCTCAAACTCCTGACCTCAGGTGATCTGCCCGCCTCAGCCTCCCAAAATTCTGGGATTACAGGCACGAGCCACTGAGCCTGTGCCACTGGGCCTGAGAGTGAGACTCTTAATGATGGTCTTGCAAAATCAAGTGTCTGATGGGCAGGCATACCCAGCATGGTTTTAACAGGCAATTTATCCCCTGGTGTGCAGGGCCCTCCCCTGGTTCTTCATTGCTGCTAGTCACTAACACACCGGGGCTCACAATCTTCCCAGATGTCACTCTTGGTTGTTGGGCAGGGACTTCAGGTGGTTTTTTTGTTTGTTTGTTTGTTTGTTTGTTTTGTAGGATTGTCCTGCTGCATTTTGTTGCAGGCACCATGCATTGCAATCCTAGTTAGCTCAGGGGCTCTTCAAGTATTTATGACCTAAGTAGCCGGGCAGGCTGATAAGAACAGACAAGGTGAGCTATTTTGAAGGCTAGTAAACTTTCATCTTAGACTAAATTTCTTTGGTTCAGGTGACGGCAACTGAGGGCAGGGGCAGCGGACAAGCAGGCGTTGACGATCCAAGCAGGGGCCTAGTGTATCCTGTTTCTTCTGTAGTTTGCTGACCTAAGCCAATTCAAGGCACTTTGTCTTGGAAATGGACCACCGTAGACATGATCTCCTTCAGCAGGAAGTGTCACGTATGGATTAAGACCCCTGACTCCAGGTCCGACTGTTTGGGGTCAAATTCAGGCTGCTGTGATTTTAGGTACATCATTTCACCTCACTGCCCCTCAGTTTCCTCATCTGTAACGGGGGGAATGAGAGCACCCAGTTCTTACAGTCTCTGTGAGGACCAGGTAACTAATAAGCATATGTGCAAGCACAGGACCTGGCACAAGGTCACTTCCATCGGCTCCGGGTGTACAGCAGACAGTCACCCTGCGATCAGGTCTGTCTCCTTCCCTCACTGTCTTGTTCCGCTTTGTATCCCAGCATGGGATGGGGAACTGGTCAGATGGCGTAGCCTCAACAGATGGTTGTTAGATAATTGAATGAATGGGTGAATGCATGAGTGAGTGAATGCAAGTCACAAAAGCCAACAAGAAGGTTTTCTTTCTATTTTCATTTTTTTGAGATGGAGTCTCGCTCTGTCGTCGCCCAGGCTGGAGTGCAGTGGCGCGATCTCAGCTCACTGCAAGCTCCGCCTCCTGGGTTCATGCCATTCTCCCGCCTCAGCCTTCTGAGTAGCTGGGACCACAGGCGCCCACCACCGTGTCCGGTAATTTTTTTGTATTTTTAGTAGAGACGGGGTTTCACCATGTTAGCCAGGATGGTCTCGATCTCCTGACCTTGTGATCCTCCCTCCTCGGCCTCCCAAAGTGCTGGGATTACAGGCATGAGCCACCATGCCTGGCTGGGTTTTCAAGTGCAATTTTGTTTGGTGTCCCAGAATTTAGTCATCCCGTTGTTGCAAAATATGAACTTCCTCCTGCATCTTACTCAGGGCAGGGGGTTAGTGGGACAAAAGCTGCTTTCAGTCTCCTGGCCAGTGCCTCTGAGTGACAGCCCTTTTGTGAAGGGCAGAAAGGAGAGTGTGCAGTTGTCAGGAATATTCAAGCAGAACCAAAGCTGAGATCACGCATGTAAACATGCATGCATGCCCACAGCTACCCTGGTATTGGCTGGCTCCAGCTTGCGAGCACACCACACACACACACACACACACACACACACACACACACACACACAGCTGGTTGTCCCTCACTGTTGCTGCCAGTCACTAGCACACCGAGGGGGCCCAGGATCAACATCCTCATGACCATTCCTCGTGGCTTCCACAGAGCGGGGACACAACAGCAAATCAGCCCTGGAGAGAGGTTTGCAGAGCAGAATTCCTCCACCCGCTGGAGCTGGGATGTTAGAATGTGTTCCCCAGTTCAATATGCTTCTCTTTAAAATAAATACAATCTTGGCTTCAAAACCACGGGTCATGGCACTGCTGTGTCTGGAGGTAGGAAGCCTCTTCATCCGGGCCGTTTCAGGCCATTCATCTTGCTACAGTGTGGATAACACACATCAAAAGCAAAATTCCACATATTACATTTATTTTAAATCTATAAAGATGGAAAATGATTAAAATAAAGGTGCCAGCCTATAGTTAGCTGTTTCTAGATATTCTTTTGTCCTTGGCTTAGATGTACCACAGTAGGAATTGTTCTTTCTTCTTGCTCCCATTTCTTTTCTTGGAGTTAGAGGCTGTAGGTCTCCCACTCCTGACACCTGCTTCATGCCTTTTTGCACTGCACAGTGGCAGTAGTGGCCTTGGAGGCTGCAGTCTCTTAGCTCTCATGACTGCTGCCACATTTGTGTTCAGTTACTCAGGCCTCTCACTGCACAAGGACACCTGGCAGAAGGAGCAGTGGGGCCAGTGTACCTCCTGGTGGAAGGCTGCGTCTGCCTGGAGGAAGGGGTGTCTTTCTAATGCAAGAGAGGGCCTGTCCGGCTGGTGGCAGCCCTGGCTCCCTCGTCCTCCCAGGGGTACCATGGCACTGCACTCAGGGGCTTGTGAGGTTGCTGTGCTGGATATGAAGTCTGAGACCCCCAGTGATGCACGAGAAACTGGGGCTGGGTGGTCTGTCAGCTGACTTCGGGGAAGCTGTGTTCAGGAGAGAGGGGCTTGGGAAAGCTGTGCTCTATTCCATGCTGGGTAAAAGGAGCAGAGATAAACCGGTCAGGGTCACAGATGGAGGCCATGGAGACAAACAAGGCAGAGGAGATGAGCTGGAGCCGCCTCCAGTTGGAAACACCCTGCAGAAGCGCCCAGGCCAAAGGAGCCTCTGTTCCCATAAAATCTCCCTGAGGCCCTGCAAGGAGGAGCAGGAGCCAGTGCTCCCCAATCCCCGCTGGGAGGAAGTGCCTGCCGCCAGCCAGGCAGGGGAGGGGCTTGCTGGCATTTTCCCGCGAGCAAATGCAGCACAGAACGGGGTTCCGTAGGCCCCAGTCAATGAATTCCACCAGGAGTGCGGTGAGACCTCAGGGGCAGAGGCCCATGGAGGACATCTGTCATCCAAGAGATGGACACACGGGGGACAAGGGCATTTCCAGGGCCTACGATGACATTATGCAGGCAGAGTCCCGATACACTTGCGGGTGGGTGAAGCCTCATGCAGGAGGCGTTCAGCTTCGCACCTCCTGGCCCCGTAAAGAACCAGCCTCAAGAACGGGACTGGGGACCACGTCCTTTTCAGTCAACTCTCTTCATTTTTCCCATGCCTCATTCAACGCCAGCGTCTGTTTCTTGACAAAGACTTACATGACGTTAGATGATGAGGAGAAAAACCCAAACCTTATTTCAGTGCCACATGGGAAGAATTTCCCTGAGCTGATATGAATGATATACCTTCTGCTTTTAATAAGGTCCAGTATAAAGATGATTTGTGTGAAGAATATTTTGGTATTAAAAGACTTTGTTATTTTACCAAGGTCCTTTTTGGTTTAAAATGTATAATAGACTCTTCCTTTAATATTAGTTGGAGTTTGTCTCCCCAGTTTAACCTTAGAGGTCACTGTGATTGGGTGACCATGAGGCAGTTTCCCCAGATGCCTCTTGATCAACAGCTGTTCTGTTTCAAGGGCCTGCTCCTGATTGGTTTTGATCAGCTCTTGGATTTTTATTTTTATTTTTATTCATTATTTTGAAACAGGGTCTCGATCTGTTGCCTAGGCTGGAGTGCAGTGGTGCCATCTTGGCTCGCTGCAACCTCTGGAATTCAAGTGATTCTCCTGCCTCAGCCTCCTGAGTAGCTGGGATCACAGGTGTGTGCCACCATGCCCAGCTAATTTTTGTAATTTTAGTGGAGACGGAGTTTCACCGTGTTGGACAGGCTGCTCTCGAACTCCTGGCCTCAAGTGATCCCCCGGCTCAGCCTCCCAAAGTGTTGGGATTATAGACGTGAGTCCCTGCGCCCAGTCGGTTCTTGGATTTTTAGTTGTTCTGGTTTATATCTGGTTGACTTTGATAAGGCTCCTTATAGAAGGATACGACCTGTAAACCAAAGCATCTGGATTATTACAAAAATAAAATTCAGGTAAGAGCCAGATGTTGGCTGATAAAGGGAGTGCCAGGAACCCTCCAGCTCTAGAGATTGTGCCAGAGCCTCAGGGATCACCGGCCAAGCTGGGACTGCACCCTGCTGCTCAGTCTTCTCTTGTTGCCCTGGGAGAGGGAGATGGTGGGATTGGGCCGGGGGCCGGGGGTTAGGGGACAGCGCCACAACAATGCTCTTCAAAATCAAACCTGCGAGAAAGCAATGTTTACTTTGGTTTTTCATTTTGCGTATTCGTGTTTCCATCTTTTGCTTTTGGTCCACTTTTGCTCTCCTTTCTGCACTTGTCACGGGCATCTGGTCACTCCTGGCCTACTGCATTCCTACTCTTTCTCGTCCCAGTTCAAGCGTGTTCCCCAACCAGCCTGCCCCTTGCATCTCTGCCAAGACATTGTTTCTCACGCACCTGAGAAGGTGTTTCACGTGCCTGAACACGCTAAGGGTCAGATGGACTCCAGGGTCTCAGCCAGCCGACCCTAACTTCCCAGGCTGCATGTAAAGCCGTTGTGTAGAGTCTTTTCTGGAAGTAGAGCCTCTTCTCCACTAAGTTATTTTTTCTTTTTAACTTAGGCCTTGCCCACGAGATACTTGGTATTCTTCCAGCTTTTATTTTATCTGCCCAAAGTATCAACTTTGATCAGCATCAGTATGACTTCAAAGTCTTTGTCAAGAAACAGACACTGGCGTTGGATGAGGCATGGGAAAGATGAAGAGAGTTGGCTGAGAAGGACATGGTCCCCAGCCCTGTTCTTAAGGCTGTTTCTTTAGGGGGCCGGGAGGTGCAGAGCTGAACGCCTCCTGCATGAGGTTTCACCCACCCGCAACTGCATCAGGACTCTGCTTGCAAAACGACGATCACTTCCTGGGTTATCAGTCTGGAAGCTGCATCCACAAAGAGCAGGAGGCTGTTTGTTTTTGCTCGGGCATTCATTCCTTCGTTCATTCGGCATTCCTTGGAGTGCAGCCAGCAGCCATGGGGCGCAGAGGCAGTCTGTTCTGGGCCACACCTGAGAAGAGCTGCAATCCTTACCTCTTGTTGGAGGCTTTAGGCCCCACCTCGTGTCCTCCTGACCCACCTTTCTGCCTCAGCCCTGCTCTGTCACCTGGCGGTGCACAGGAAGGACCTGGCAGCCCTGTGCCTATGCTCTTGCCTCGGGTTTCCCTACTGCCCCTGCATGGGGCTGGCGTCACCATGCTGGGGGACAGGTAGATCTTGAAATGATGAAACATTAATTCCCTGGGGCCAACCTTGACCAGTGAGTGACAAGAGATGGAGGACGAAGGACAAACACTTGCCGCTTGTATCTCCCTTCTCAGAGGCTTCCCTGTGGGTCTCCAGGGTCCCCAGCAGGAGGCAGCGAATCCCCACTGCCCACAGCCTAGTAATCCAGTGCGGGTTCCCTTCTTCCCTGTTTTCCTCCTCCCAGTCCGGACCTGTTCCTGGAATCACTTCCCAGAACTCACCACTAGGCCACAAGCTCTTGTTATTGGAGGAAAGTAGCTAAGGCAGCCACAGGAAGCTCACAGTGCAGGGAGATGGAGTCAGGCACCCAGGAACCATCTCAACCCACGTGGTGAGGGCCACGAGGCATTTCCCAGAGTCTGTGGCACGGAAGAAAGCCAGCCCGGTCCCCTGGGGCAGGTCGGGGGAAGGTTGAATTGAGTCTTGAAGAGGAAGTGGGGAAGGGCGGGACAAACACTCTAGACTGCAGGCGCAGTGAGTTCAAAAGCCAGGAAACGTGAGGAGGCCGGGCTCTGTGGAGACTGGGCCCTGTGCTTCTGGTAGATCTGCCGGATATCCAGCGTGTTTGATTGGACCTGGTTGAGATGAGTTTGGAACTGAAGGCATTTCCTGGTCAAAATGCAAAGTGACCTTGGAGAGAATTCAGTTTTACTCAGAGCGGATGAGGAACCGCCACCCTGGGATCAAGTGAGGAAGAACTGCCATCAAGTTTGTGTGTCCCCTACAGCCTCGCTATTCCAGTGTGTGGGCCAGGACAGCAGCTTCCACACCACCTGGGAGCGTGTTGGAAATGCAGAGTGTCAGGCTCTGCCCTGGATCTGTGGGACCAAACCCTGCATTCTCGTTAAGAGCCCAGGGTGTTTGAATGCACATTAAAATTTGGGAAGTCCTGTCCTAGGGCACTTTGCAGAGGATGCTTTTGACTGGGCTTGGGGCAGGGCAGCAGAGTTCTGTAAGGGAAAGGGTCTTTGGCGAGAGAGGAGAGGAAGGACTCACAGCATCTGCTGGGAACTGGGGAGGGTAAGGCAGGGGGAGGAGCCAGGAGACACTGCCAGGTCTCATCCGTGGGTGGGGGGTGACGTGCTTCGTGGAAATGCAGGCCGGGGGGGGGAAGGGAGGGGGCGATGGGCTCTGCCTGGGGCTGCCCCATCTGAGGTGTCCATGGAGATAGGAAACCAGAGACGCTCACCGGGAGTGATGTTAGTGAATCCTTGCTTCCTTGAGTCTTCACTATTTTCCAGATCTTTACAAACCATCTGCTTAATGATTAGGTCTAGAATGTTCTTAGGGATCACTGTCATCATTACCAGACTGAAATTTCTGGAGTCATCTTGTAGACAATTGGGATATTTATGTTTTCCCCTTTCATTTGCAATTCATATTAAGGTCCCTGCATGGGGTCCCAGTAAATAACACCCCTCTTCCTCACCTGGGTGCTGGAGACGTTAGATATTAGATAAGTTGAATAAGCTGAGTGAAGTCATGAGTACCCAGGGAGCGAACAGTCACTATTTGTCCTGTGAGGGTAAGTCGAGGATGTGGCCTGAGATCTCCTGGTAAAGTTGGGTTGTGAATTGGGTA
>NW_012107474.1:3964992-3967428 GCF_000951045.1 Mandrillus leucophaeus | reverse complement strand
GGTTTCCCTACTGCCCCTGCATGGGGCTGGCGTCACCATGCTGGGGGACAGGTAGATCTTGAAATGATGAAACATTAATTCCCTGGGGCCAACCTTGACCAGTGAGTGACAAGAGATGGAGGACGAAGGACAAACACTTGCCGCTTGTATCTCCCTTCTCAGAGGCTTCCCTGTGGGTCTCCAGGGTCCCCAGCAGGAGGCAGCGAATCCCCACTGCCCACAGCCTAGTAATCCAGTGCGGGTTCCCTTCTTCCCTGTTTTCCTCCTCCCAGTCCGGACCTGTTCCTGGAATCACTTCCCAGAACTCACCACTAGGCCACAAGCTCTTGTTATTGGAGGAAAGTAGCTAAGGCAGCCACAGGAAGCTCACAGTGCAGGGAGATGGAGTCAGGCACCCAGGAACCATCTCAACCCACGTGGTGAGGGCCACGAGGCATTTCCCAGAGTCTGTGGCACGGAAGAAAGCCAGCCCGGTCCCCTGGGGCAGGTCGGGGGAAGGTTGAATTGAGTCTTGAAGAGGAAGTGGGGAAGGGCGGGACAAACACTCTAGACTGCAGGCGCAGTGAGTTCAAAAGCCAGGAAACGTGAGGAGGCCGGGCTCTGTGGAGACTGGGCCCTGTGCTTCTGGTAGATCTGCCGGATATCCAGCGTGTTTGATTGGACCTGGTTGAGATGAGTTTGGAACTGAAGGCATTTCCTGGTCAAAATGCAAAGTGACCTTGGAGAGAATTCAGTTTTACTCAGAGCGGATGAGGAACCGCCACCCTGGGATCAAGTGAGGAAGAACTGCCATCAAGTTTGTGTGTCCCCTACAGCCTCGCTATTCCAGTGTGTGGGCCAGGACAGCAGCTTCCACACCACCTGGGAGCGTGTTGGAAATGCAGAGTGTCAGGCTCTGCCCTGGATCTGTGGGACCAAACCCTGCATTCTCGTTAAGAGCCCAGGGTGTTTGAATGCACATTAAAATTTGGGAAGTCCTGTCCTAGGGCACTTTGCAGAGGATGCTTTTGACTGGGCTTGGGGCAGGGCAGCAGAGTTCTGTAAGGGAAAGGGTCTTTGGCGAGAGAGGAGAGGAAGGACTCACAGCATCTGCTGGGAACTGGGGAGGGTAAGGCAGGGGGAGGAGCCAGGAGACACTGCCAGGTCTCATCCGTGGGTGGGGGGTGACGTGCTTCGTGGAAATGCAGGCCGGGGGGGGGAAGGGAGGGGGCGATGGGCTCTGCCTGGGGCTGCCCCATCTGAGGTGTCCATGGAGATAGGAAACCAGAGACGCTCACCGGGAGTGATGTTAGTGAATCCTTGCTTCCTTGAGTCTTCACTATTTTCCAGATCTTTACAAACCATCTGCTTAATGATTAGGTCTAGAATGTTCTTAGGGATCACTGTCATCATTACCAGACTGAAATTTCTGGAGTCATCTTGTAGACAATTGGGATATTTATGTTTTCCCCTTTCATTTGCAATTCATATTAAGGTCCCTGCATGGGGTCCCAGTAAATAACACCCCTCTTCCTCACCTGGGTGCTGGAGACGTTAGATATTAGATAAGTTGAATAAGCTGAGTGAAGTCATGAGTACCCAGGGAGCGAACAGTCACTATTTGTCCTGTGAGGGTAAGTCGAGGATGTGGCCTGAGATCTCCTGGTAAAGTTGGGTTGTGAATTGGGTAAATCTAGAAACTCAAGCACTGGCAGGGCTGATGGGGCCGACGAGCTTTCTGCAGGCAGCAGATTCCTAACCATGCCCATCAAATATTCTTCCAGAACTTGCCAATCCAAGAGCCACACCCGCTCCCCAGGAGCCGGGTAGCCCAGGGTCACTGGAGGCCAGGAGATGGGTGATTAGAGCCCCTGTCCCGAGGAGACATGGGGTTGGGGGATGCTTTTCCACGACTCACCTGACCTCTAGGGGAAGGTCGGGTGTGTGGTGGGAAAGCTTGCCACACCTGCAAGCTCTGGCAGCATTTCCTGCAGGTCCACCTGGGCCCAAAAGCCTGGCCCTAGCAGCGTCTGAAGGCATCCCGGTTCTCTAGTCTCTGCCCCGCTCTGGTCCCTGCAGACTGATTTTACCTTGTGCACCGCTGTCTTTAGTGAGGAGATTAGGAGTAAAGTCAGAAAGGAGGATGGAAGCCTGAGCTCTGAGGACGGCTGTCCCCAAGCTCCTGACCCTGAGGAGACACACGTGCTGTGTGCTGGGCACGGGACAGTCCTGGTTGTCTCCGGCTGGTCCTAGGATCTTGGACAAGTCTCCATCATCCTGGAGCCCTGTGGGGCCCTCCTGAGGCAATGGGGGCCCAGCTGCCCTTGGGACTGCTCCAGCCGCCGCTCTGCAGGGTCCTGTCCTCTGCTTCTCTCAGGCCAGCGTGGGCAGCGCCTGCCAAGCCCTGCGGCTCTCGGCCACCTCCCAGCTAGGAACATGTGCTTGGGACTCCACCTG
>NW_012107474.1:3957423-3959752 GCF_000951045.1 Mandrillus leucophaeus | reverse complement strand
CCTCCCGATTAGCTGGGATTATAGGCGCCGCCACCACACCCGGCTAATTTTTTGTATTTTCAGTAGAGACGGGGTTTCACCATGTTAGCCAGGATGGTCTCGATCTCCTGACCTCGTGATCTACCCACCTCAGCCTCCCAAAGTGCTGGGATTACAGGCCTGAGCCACTGCGCCCAGCCGTAAAATTATTATTTTTTTAAAGCAGTTTCTGAAATCCTTGAAAAGCCAACTTTCTCATGTGAAGAAACACAGTGAATGTTATGGAACTCCTCACATCTGATGAGGCCGTTTGTAACTTGATCAGTGTTTTTCAAATTTGCCTAAGAATAACCAAGGTGTTGGTTAAAAATGGAGAGCAGTTCCCAGTCTCTCCTTGCAGGGGACAGTGAATCATTTAACACGGCTGCTCAGAGTGGGCCTGCTTCCAGCAGCCTGGGCTTGGCCTGGGCACTTGTTAGAAATGCAGACTCCTGGGCCCCGGCCAGGCCTGGGAAAGCAGAACTGCCCTGTAGCAAGCTCCCAGGGGTTCCATTCACTTGGAAGTTTAAGAACAGGCCTTGACTGATCAGCGGTTCTCAATCTTGGCTGTATATTAAAATTTATTGGAAACATTCAAAGAGTTAACAAAATTTTCTCATGCCTGGGGCTCACCCTGAGAAATTCTGATTGGTCCGCAATGAGGCTGGGCACACAAATACCCTATATTTACTTTTAAGGTATTTTATTTAAGTATAATATACGTAAAGAAATGGGCACATATCATGTGCTCAGCTCAGTGAGTTTTCCCCAGTCAAACTAGCCAGATCAGGAATGGGAAGGTGACCAGCATCCAGGACCCCTATACTGCCTCCAGTCGAGACCCCTGGCCCCCACCAAAGATAACCAGGCATTGAGTCCTTATGGCATATGTGTTTTTGACTGTTTTTGTTCTTTACACAACAGAATCACACAGTTAACAGTCTTCTGTGTCGGTCTTTTGCTCACTAGGTGTGGGATACAGCATGTGACTGCGGCTTATCCACCCTCCCTGCCGAGCAGAAGTCATTGTGTGAATACACCTCTCTATCCCTCTGTACTGCTGTTGATGGGCACTGGCTGGCTGGCACCGTGGGGCTATTATGAATATGGTGACTTGTGTCTCAGCAGCTCCCCTAGTGACTTTATGTAGAGCCAGGTTTGCCACAGGATGCCACCACACCTGCTGGACACAACCTTTACCTTTGTGGTGACCTGAGGCCCTTTCCTGTCAGCTCCACGTTCAGAGACCACCGAGTCACTGCGGCAGCTACTGCTTTATCTTTGTGTCCTGCCATCCAAGAATGACAAATGGCCACATCCAGAAGCCCCTGCATTCTTCCAGGACAGCGGGAGCTGTGGGGTATTTAAAGTTCTGCCTCACTTTCTTTCAGTCACACTCAAGAGATCTGAAGAACACTGCCTTATGCGCTGGCCCAAGAGTCGCCAGGCATCTGGTCAGGGAATGGACTGCGGTGGGATACCCTGCCCAGGCTCCCTGCTTCCAGGAGGCTGATGCTTCCAAACAGAGATGGGTGAGGGGAGTGAGGTACCTGTCTGGGTGTAAAATGGAAGAGGATGCCAGAAACTCAGTAATCAAGATAAATATTTTAATGTAATATTAGAAAAAATCAAAATTAATGCAAAACATCCATTATGAACAAAAAAACTCCATCATTTTAACTAAAGACTAGATCTTTAGTTAAAATGGATCACAGGCAAAAGGAAAGATGTACACCCCTATATGTATGTTTTATATTTTGAATGGTTTTGTTTTTTTCTAGAACATTAAAGAAGTTGAAAAATCTTGAAAAATGGAAAAGTAGGTAACATTGTCATAAAATTGTTTCAAGTTTAAATATTTTACTAACACTATAAACAAATTTATTATAATTTTGCTTTTCTGGCTTTAATGGAAACAAACTCATCAATGGCATTTTCAACACCTACTTCTTTGCGTATCTCATCTTCTTTTCTCTTTTTTCTTTTTTTCTTTTTGAGATGAGGCCTCATTCTGTCACTCAGACTGGAGTCCAATGGCATGATCTCGGCTCACTGCAACCTCTGCCTCCTGGGTTCAAGCGATTCTCCTGCCTCAGCCTCCTGAGTAGCTGGGATTAAAGATGTGCGCCACCACACCAGACTAATTTTTGTATTTTTAGTGGAGACAGGGTTTCACCATATTGGCCAGGCAGGTCTTGAACTCCTGACTTCAGGTGATCTACCTGCCTCGGCCTCCCAAAGTGCTGGGATTACAGGCGTGAAATAAACCCAGCCACACTTACCTCATTTTCAATTCAGAGAGCTGCTATAT
>NW_012107474.1:3948427-3957006 GCF_000951045.1 Mandrillus leucophaeus | reverse complement strand
AATAAATAAATAAATAAAATAATTTAAAATTTGTCACTTCATTGCCTGGGGTCCTATTGCCTGGAGAACTATTGGTTTATATATTTTATCTGCTGTTTTAATTGTTTTAGGTACGAAGGCATATGCAGTCTTTGTTACTCTATCTTGGTCAGAGCAGAAATCCCCCGTAACTCCGAACTTTTCCTTCACATTTTCAATCCTGTCTCGGCTCATTCTGTGTAATTTTTTTCCTGATATATCTGCTTCTTCATTAGTTCTCTGCAGTCATATGCAATCTATTCTTTAACTCATTCATTGAGATTTTTTACTTAAAACCTCTTTTCTTTTTTAGAAATTCCATTTGTTCCTTTCTCGAATCTGCCTGTTCAGTACTGATAATGTCCAATTACTTGTCATCTTACTGTTTCACGTTTCATTTATTTAAACATTTCATAAGTATATGCTGCGTACCCGGCACATGCCAGCAGTCTCTGGTGGTCTAGTTCTGTTGCTGGTTGTTTCTGCTGACTCTTACTCGAGGGGTTGCTTGCCTGCTCGTGTGTTGAGTGTGAGCCGTTGGCTTGATCTGCTGGAATCATGAAAGTCTAAATTTGTAGTGCTTTCACAAATACAATTGTTGTTTAATTCACTGCAAGCCACTGGTGTCATGGACTTGAAACCATGACTTGGGGAACCCCAAGGCTAACCCTGGGTTCATGGATTGGCTAGGAGGACTCACAGGACTTGGTAGAGAGTTGCACTGATGGGTGTGACTGATTTCAGTAAAAGGACACAAGGCAAAATCAGCAAAGGAAAAGAAAGGCATGAAATCTGAAAGAAACCAGGAGTAAGCTTCCAAGAGCCCTCTCATAATGAAGTCACACAGGATGCATTTAATTCCTTCAGGAACTACTTGTGGCAACATGAATGAGACGGTGCCCCCAGGGAAGCTCATGAGAGACTTGGTGCCAGGGTCATTGCTGGGGGCTAGTCATGTAGGTGTCTCCTGCCCAGGATACATCAACATTCCAGACTCTTGGAAGGAAAGTGGCTGTTGAGCATGAAGTATATGGTTTGCACACGTTTAGGTGCAGTAAGCCACTGGGTTTATCAGGGACGGTGAGAACCTCCCAAAATCCAAGTTCCTAGATGCCAAGCCAGACTTAACCTTGCCTCCTTTCCCAGGAGAGCTGTGGTTACTCTCCTCTGTACACCTTGTCAGCCCCCACCCACCCTGCAGAGTCCTGATTCAGTGTGGGAATCACAGGCTCAACTCCCCTACTTTGTTAGTGTGCCTGGACAGAGACTAGGAGTGTCCACCATTAGGTCACTGAGCTCTGCGTAGCTCATGAGTTTTGTTGGCTTCTTGGAGGTAAGTTGAGGAAGGGCCTGGAAAACTCCCTACAAAGTCTGGCATTCATCAAAAAGTGTGTCTTATCAAGAATCTAAGTGCTCCTCAGAGCACCTAATTCATCCTGAGTCAGCTACAAAAGCCCCCTTTTTTTTAGAGGATTAAAAAAGTGTCAATAAGAATTCATAGTCACAGTTATCCAGGCTAAAAAATAAACATGAATGTTGGGAGGTTGTCATCCACTGGACAGCTATTTCCAACAGAAACATTAGAACCCCAAGTTTCCATTTATCTGTATTAGAATCTGTTTCTCCCTGCTTGGCTGCATGCCTGCTTCATTTCTTCCTTTAATCAGGGCCAACTTATTCATTAGGCACAGTAGACAAAGTGCTTAGAGCCCCTGGTACTTTTAGGGAAACATAAATTTTTTTTAATGGACCACAACAATGTTTGAGTTTATTTTAAAATCAGAAGGAAAAAAATGAGTTGTTAGGGTTGAAGAAAAGTTTATTTTTAATAGAGCCTGAATTATATTTGCCCTTATATCAGTGTAGTTGCAAAATACAATTTTGTGTATATTTTGTGGAGGAAATGTGTCCCCAAAGTGTCTAGGGCCCACAAAAGTTATGCTGCGATCCTGCCTTCAAGGTATTAAAAAACAAAAAAAAAATTAAACCACTTACTGGGGACATAATATGCTCCTAGGCTTGTGTCCTAGCATTGGCAATGGAAATACAGTTATTCCAAAAGCAGAACTAACAGATTCCAAATTGTATAAATTTTAATATTTTTCCTGAGCTCTGGTAACTCTTCAACTATAACTCTTTGGATCATCAAGTAAATTTCCAGCGAAAGAGCTTTAGCTCCTCAATTGTTGGTAGCCTTTTCTTAGTGACAGGCTAGAGATTTTTCCAAACTATTCACTCTGACAAATCAGGAAAAGCTCCCACTCAAGGTTTCTAAAATAATATGGCTGTGTAGGGGCTGGACATGAAGGCTAACACTTCTTAAGAGGCCCAACAGCAGTTGATGTAAATCATTTTATTTAAAGGGCTAGTAGGTTATTTTGTACTTAATGCTTTTACCTAACAAAAACTCAGACAGACATGTTATTTTTATAACACCAAACTTATACATTATTCAGTAATCTATCTTTGGTCTTTGGTTTTGTGAACAGAAACTGGCTCTTTTGTTCCATGAACTCCACTTGGAAACCTAACTTTCAGGCCCGTGAAAACCTACTTTTAAATAATAATGAGGACCCTCAGAACAAAATCTCTGCTTCCTTACACACCAATTTCTGTTTCAAGTGGTAGAAATTAAGATTGCATCCTGACTTCCTGATGTCTTTATCACGATAGAAAAGATCTAGTGTTTCTGCCATTTTAACTACGTATCATCTGTCACCAAAAACACTGAGAACCCAAAGCAATGGCTCTTCCTCCAGCCAGCAAGCTGGGCACCACCCCAGCCTGGTGGCTAGGGTCATTGCTGGGGGCTAGTCATGTAGGTGTCTCCTGCCCAGGATACATCAACATTCCAGACTCTTGGAAGGAAAGTGGCTGTTGAGCATGAAGTATATGGTTTGCACACGTTTAGGTGCAGTAAGCCACTGGGTTTATCAGGGACGGTGAGAACCTCCCAAAATCCAAGTTCCTAGATGCCAAGCCAGACTTAACCTTGCCTCCTTTCCCAGGAGAGCTGTGGTTACTCTCCTCTGTACACCTTGTCAGCCCCCACCCACCCTGCAGAGTCCTGATTCAGTGTGGGAGTCACAGGCTCAACTCCCCTACTTTGTTAGTGTGCCTGGACAGAGACTAGGAGTGTCCACCATTAGGTCACTGAGCTCTGCGTAGCTCATGAGTTTTGTTGGTTTCTTGGAGGTAAGTTGAGGAAGGGCCTGGAAAACTCCCTACAAAGTCTGGCATTCATCAAAAAGTGTGTCTTATCAAGAATCTAAGTGCTCCTCAGAGCACCTAATTCATCCTGAGTCAGCTACAAAAGCCCCCCTTTTTTTAGAGGATTAAAAAAGTGTCAATAAGAATTCATAGTCACAGTTATCCAGGCTAAAAAATAAACATGAATGTTGGGAGGTTGTCATCCACTGGACAGCTATTTCCAACAGAAACATTAGAACCCCAAGTTTCCATTTATCTGTATTAGAATCTGTTTCTCCCTGCTTGGCTGCATGCCTGCTTCATTTCTTCCTTTAATCAGGGCCAACTTATTCATTAGGCACAGTAGACAAAGTGCTTAGAGCCCCTGGTACTTTTAGGGAAACATAAATTTTTTTTAATGGACCACAACAATGTTTGAGTTTATTTTAAAATCAGAAGGAAAAAAATGAGTTGTTAGGGTTGAAGAAAAGTTTATTTTTAATAGAGCCTGAATTATATTTGCCCTTATATCAGTGTAGTTGCAAAATACAATTTTGTGTATATTTTGTGGAGGAAATGTGTCCCCAAAGTGTCTAGGGCCCACAAAAGTTATGCTGCGATCCTGCCTTCAAGGTATTAAAAAACAAAAAAAAAATTAAACCACTTACTGGGGACATAATATGCTCCTAGGCTTGTGTCCTAGCATTGGCAATGGAAATACAGTTATTCCAAAAGCAGAACTAACAGATTCCAAATTGTATAAATTTTAATATTTTTCCTGAGCTCTGGTAACTCTTCAACTATAACTCTTTGGATCATCAAGTAAATTTCCAGCGAAAGAGCTTTAGCTCCTCAATTGTTGGTAGCCTTTTCTTAGTGACAGGCTAGAGATTTTTCCAAACTATTCACTCTGACAAATCAGGAAAAGCTCCCACTCAAGGTTTCTAAAATAATATGGCTGTGTAGGGGCTGGACATGAAGGCTAACACTTCTTAGAGGCCCAACAGCAGTTGATGTAAATCATTTTATTTAAAGGGCTAGTAGGTTATTTTGTACTTAATGCTTTTACCTAACAAAAACTCAGACAGACATGTTATTTTTATAACACCAAACTTATACATTATTCAGTAATCTATCTTTGGTCTTTGGTTTTGTGAACAGAAACTGGCTCTTTTGTTCCATGAACTCCACTTGGAAACCTAACTTTCAGGCCCGTGAAAACCTACTTTTAAATAATAATGAGGACCCTCAGAACAAAATCTCTGCTTCCTTACACACCAATTTCTGTTTCAAGTGGTAGAAATTAAGATTGCATCCTGACTTCCTGATGTCTTTATCACGATAGAAAAGATATAGTGTTTCTGCCATTTTAACTACGTATCATCTGTCACCAAAAACACTGAGAACCCAAAGCAATGGCTCTTCCTCCAGCCAGCAAGCTGGGCACCACCCCAGCCTGGTTTTGCAGAGTCCATCCTTGCCACCCAGGTCATCTGAAGACCTGGCCAAGGGAAAGGGCTGTCTAATGGCAGACGGTGACTCATTATCAGCTTATAAAATCCACATACTGGATTGTGACCAAGGTTTTTCACTGTGAATGAATAAAATAGGCAGATTTGCTGTGAAGCTGAAGCTCCAGGTGCCTCAGTTGTCAGGACACTTCCAGGTCATAAATATCTCATTATTTTATAATTTGTAATATTTTATGGCTTTGTAAAACTGTGACCATGCTTACACCAAACAGGAGAGAGATGCCTGTCTCTTTGCATCCTGACCTTCTCTCCCATAATTCCTTTCATGATGGTTGCTGCTGAAGTGACCACAGGCTTTTTCAGACCTGACTAAAGGCTCCGGAGCTGAGGGGGAGATAAAGTTAGTCTGAATTTAGTGAGACGTGTGTAATTTTTTTTTGTTAAGTTTGAGAAAATCTCTACTGAGTTCTTTCGTAAATGAGCTGCTTAGAATTTGGGAGAATTTTCCACTGGCAAACTTTTGGCATAGCATCCCCAGACATACAGGGCTAGGTGCTTTAGACCATATTTGCTAACTTATCCATAACAAAGTAACAAGTTCAGTTCCACTTCTGGGCAAGATGAAATCATAGAGACTTGATTTTCCATCTTGCATGAAATGACTAAATTGCAGACAAAGCATATGAAAGAGTGATTTTCAAAACATTGAACATAAGGCAACAAAGAACAGTGATCACTGGGAGAGGAGAGAGATGAGATAAAGCAGCAGTGTTCCTGAGTTGAGGAGATGGAGCTGGGAGCCGAGGGAGGGAAAGGCGGCTAGGGCTCTAAGCACAGTGTGCTGGAGAAGAGAAAACCTGAGAACAAGCGAGCAAGCGAGCGCACGAATGAATAAGAACTAACTCTGGAGGTCTGCAGAGAGGTCCCTTGACTCTTCAACATGTAAGGAAACATCTTGAAGCTGGTCAAAAAAAAAAAAAAAAAAAAAAACTCAACAAAACACATAAGCATTAGAAGGAACAATCCCTGGAGTTCATACAGTGCTTGAAGTAATTCAAGGGCATTGAGTACAGGGGGTGTACTTGCCTCAGTAATGGAACAAAATTAGCCCTCATCTAAATTCTGCTCTGATCCCATTTAATACCATTTAAAAGCAAAACCTGGATAAAATGGTTTCCAAGTAAGTTAATTACATCCCCCCAATAAAGCTCCAGAATATTTATAGAAATACAAAAATAACCAGCACCATGGGGTAAAGTTCACAATGTCTGCAATTCAACAAAACATTACCAGACATGCCAAGAGGAAACAAAAAGTTACCCATAATGAGGAGAAAAATACATCAATTTAAAACAAATCCAGAAATGGAGTAGATGATAGAATTAGTAGACAAGGACATTATAAAGGTGTTCTTACTGTATCCCATATGTTAAAGAAGCCAGAGGAAAGATGGAATGTGTTAAGTAGAGACGTAGAATATATACAAAAGATTCAAATCAAACTTCTAGAGATGAAAACTACACGTCTGAAATGAAAAATACACCAGATGGGGTTAGTGGCAGATTAGACATTGCAGAAGGTTAGTGAACTAGAAGACATAACAATAGAAACTATCCAGAACGAAACATAGAGAGAAAAAAGAGAACAATGCAACAGAACAATAGTGATTTCTGAGACAATTTCAAAAGGCCTAATATAAGGTTATGCATCATAATCAAATTGCAATAAAACTGGTAATAAAGAGAACTTTAAAAAGCAGCCAGAGTAAAAAAGACACACTATATACAGAGGAACAAAGGTAAGGACAGTAGGATTTCTCACTGGAAATAAAGCTAGAAACAGGGAGTAACGCATTTTAAGCACCACAAGAAAAAAAAAAGCTATCTAGAATTCCATGCCCATCAAAAATAGCTTTCAAGGTTGGCAAAATAAATACTTTTTAGATATACACGAACTGAAAGAATTCAACATCAGTAGACCTACACTGAAAGAAATGTTAATGTCTTTTGAGCAGAAGTAAAACAGTATCATAGGAAACTTGAATCTGCAGGCAAAATAATGAGTACCAGAAGAAACTTAAATAGGTAACTATAAAGACTTTTTTTTTATTAATTAAATATCTTTAAAAGACAATTGACTATTTAAAGCAAAAATAGTAACGATGTATTTTGGAGCTTATTACATATGCAAAAATAAAATGGCTGGTTTCAGGGCTCTGGCAGGGAAAGAGGGAGATGAGTCTGGAACATCTTGTTGTAGCAGAAATTAAGAAAAAAACTCAAGCTCTTTGAGCATTTTTCTTACTTTGCCGAGAGGACATGTCAAACTTTGCCAAGAGGACATGTCAAAGCTTGCAGCAGCCTGGTTTGAAATTCCTACTACTAAATTTAGGAAAATTTGAACATCCAAAAAAATGAAAAAGGTGGGAACTGATTAGAAACCAATGAACAGAATAGGAATCTATGAATCCACAACACATACACATGTAAATGAGTAAGTTAATGGGACTTACAGAATTTTTTTTTTTCTTGCAGTAGAAAGCCCACAAATAAATGAAGAGGGAATGATGGTACGAGAAAACCTCCATTTGGCAACAACTGTAAAAATAAATTAATTCAGGCAAGGAACATCAAGAGATGCTAAAGTTAGCGGGTAGAATTGAGACGAGGAGAACTTTACATAGTCTCAAAATATCTCCCCACGAAATACTTATTAATTACAAACGGGGGCAAACATAGTGACGCTGGCAGAAGTCCACCTTAGTCAAAGGATTAAAATGAATGCCACCAGCAACAGGGCATACAGGCATCAGATGCCATCCATAGGTTGAAATGAATACAGATTCTGCATATTTTGACCGCAAAATACATAGTGATGGTTCAGCCACGAGAAAGCATGGGACGAACTCCAATTAAGCAACACTCTACAAAATGACTGGTTCACAGTCTTCCAAATGATCAAGGCCATAAAAGCCAGAGAGAGAATAAGGAATATTCCAGACTGCAGGAGACTGGGATACCTGAGAATGGGGAATCGGAGTAAAAATTTAAGAAAAACAAGTCTGTTAATGGTTTACAAATACCACCACACGCCTGTACAGTGCTTCACACACTATAAGCACTCAGAATTAGTTACTATTCCTTTTCTTAGGTTTACTGATGAGTTTATTAGGCAACTGTCCACACTCGGGTGTCGTAAGGGGGGACCTTGGCAATGCCAGTGATGCACATGGATTGTCACACATCCAAAACAATCATGGCAGCACAGAGCACCTGGGATTCATCAAGTTCCAGGAACTTGTCAATCTAACACCAGCCATTCGAACATTTTCATTCTCCCTTGAGCATACTGAGAATCATATGAAAATTAAAATACACTATGGGTCTCTCACTGTGTAGGTGAATCAAACTCTGGAGACTATTCGCAGAGATCTTCACTAACTTTCCCGTATCAGCTAAAAACAAATTGGTTGACTGTTGCCTTGGACAAAATTTCTTTGCTGTATTTGTTTATCAAATACTTAATAGGCACCTTCCCTTTGCCAGGTCCTGGAAACAAAGGAATAGCCCCTATCCTTGGGTCCCTCCTAGTCTAGCAGGATAAACCACACGTGGGTGAAATAGAAAGTAGCAAGTCAAATGACAGGCTGATATCAGGGTGTTATGGGCAACACTTAGGAGGGGCAACTGCTGTGGGCTGGGGTGAAGAGCACCTGGAAAGGGGCCAGGAAGTATTTTCTGGAGGAAATGATGCCAACCACAAGGGGGTTTTAAGACACTGCACAAAAGGCAGACTTGCATTATCATGAGGTGGATGAACTGACCAAGGACTTTCCTGTGGAGGACAGGGGCTGATGGTCAATAGCATGATACCCAAATTAATGCTGCAGCAGTGTTTCCC
>NW_012107474.1:3933908-3948062 GCF_000951045.1 Mandrillus leucophaeus | reverse complement strand
TATATATATATATATAATTTGTTCCTGGTACAGTGTGTTCAAGACACTTTGGGCAGAGGCTCCTGAGAAAGGCTAGTTTAGGATATCAGTAAAGGAAAACAGAACCATCAGAAGCCAAGAAGTGCGAGTCCAAGCAGGTGAGAAGCAGCACTGATCAACCCACTGTGGGTCTCTGTACCTTCTCTCTAATTCCTTAATTTCCAGTCAGCTTGGTGGCATTAATTTGATTATCTACAGTTCAGCTGTTCACGTTACAGGGAGAGCTAATAAAACTTAAAAAATGATATACCCCAGTTTTACAGAAAAGCCTCATTACAATGGGGAAAAAAAAGCTATGACATTAAATTCTTTAGATTATCAAATAAAACTGGTTTATCAATTGCTATGCAGAAATATTAATGCAGGGTACTTAAAAATGTTCTTTTTCTGCATTTACCCCCCTGCCCCATCACCTTAAAAACTACTAGTGTGAAGAGTAAAGGAAATGGCAGATGAGCAAAGATGGTTGCCTATCTGGTTTTAACCATCATATATTTGTGGTGCCCAAATAACTAAAGCTTTAATACAACCTTAATTCGATAAGCAACCTGGAATGGAGGAAAATTAAATCTCTCACAACTCATAAGCGGCTATTCACATTACCCAAATAAGATTTTAACTTTACTTTCATAAATGTAAATGCTACACATGGTTACTATCAAAGTACAGAGCATACCATTGAGACTGACTCAAAGCAAAATACAGTACAAATTTATTGACTCCAATCATTCTTAGTCAACATTTAAGCAAAGTAAACAGACAAAAGAATTGAATACAAATAAGCAATGGATTAACATTAGATAGAAATCCTACTTTACCATGAATTTTCAGTTCGAAAAAGCTTATTCCTAAGTAAAACTGAAAAATGACTTACTCTGCTAAGGCATATGACAAAATATACAGAATTATAAAACCATTCATTTGTTTTTCTTTTAACCATAAGCATATATTCAACGGAAAACTTGAAATAGCCTTGGACTAATGTTCTGAAAATTAGTAATAACTGAGTATAATTGTGTGAAAAATCTGGACAGCACTAACAAATGATGAAAGAGCACTGAATTCTGTTATTTTAAAGATTTACAGTAAAATGCTTTGGTTCCCAAAAGACTGTCTCTAAAAGGAATTTTTAAAAACACCTGACATTGTAACTCATTTTTTCTCCTCCAGAATCTAAACACCGACTTTGTCTTCCCCCGAGTCACATGGGAATGCCATAAGCTGGAGTACCTGCTGAGATGCACTGAAAGAGCATATTAAAAATTACAAAAATTAAACTTCTTAAAGTGCTAAAACCACAAAAAGCCATAAATGAAAACCTATTTTTTAAAACTTAAAGTTTAGTAGTCAGTGTTAAAGAACACTTTTAAAATGTGTTAGCATTATTTAAATCAATAATGCATTTCACAATTATTGCAGAAACATCACTGAGACATCGTAAATTGACAAACTGACTTGTAATCCAGTTAGATAAAATTTATACAGAAATCTATTTGGAATTATACCTAATTACTTTTTACTAAGAAATTTCAAATAATTTTACTTCTTAAAGTTCCAGATTACAGTTGTATACACGCACGCATGCACGTGTGTACAAACCCAATTTGAGGCAACAAAGGCCAACTTTAGATCTGTTAATTCTCACATCTCTCCCTCACCTTGATCAGACAGTTGGCTTTGTAGATGCAGCCACACTGTACCTCCGTGAACAGACATATTTTATTCCTGTTTCACAGCAGCTATTCTCATTAGCACCATGGGACTACATATGGATTCAAACGGTCACTAATTAAGTGCTGGGGCATATTTTTACTGGCAAGGCTATAAACATTCCATTCCAAACCAGAATACCAAGAACATCACATATCTCCCCACAAATGTAAAGAACATCACTGTTGAATTGTTAGTTGTATATTCTGGTAAATTTATAAATGCATACTAACTAGTTTTAAAGGTGAATATTCTACAAATCTTCAAATATTACTGTTAAAATGCACAATATTTGTTACCTCCATTGCTTACTTTGAGTGATAAAAACACGTTTTATGTTACTCCCTCCTTCTCCCACATAAAGAAAATGATTCAATATCAAGTTCTCAGATTAACAAAGAATATATTAAAACATTTTACATTCTTTCCACAACTGCATAAAAAAGCAGGCATCCTGCATACTTACATGGAATAAAGACCTTTCTACATTTTCAAAATTAATTACAATCCTAAAAGATATTTACATGAATATCTTCACTAGCTAATGAGTTGCAACAATTTAAGACCAACTTGTTTTACACCAAGTATTTGCCTACTGGCTGAGATAAACATTCTTAAAAAACTTTACTGAATAAAGTAATTAACATATCTTTCATTATTTTACTTCTTAACATTTAAAATAGTTACATGAGTGGAAGCATATTTTTTTTGACCACCAAAATAAACTCTTTCAGCCTAATGCTTTTAAAGTACAGTATAAAAAGTAATAGAAAAACCAGAACGGCATTATAAATGTTTTTGGTTCAAAATTTTATTTGAAATCTTATATTCCTTGCTTAGACAAAAATGTGAAGACAAAACACCATTTTTAAAATCTAACAGATATGCAGAACCTATGTTTAGATCAAAAATATTTTTTTTTTTTACTGATTAACAATATTATTTTTTAAAAATCTTCAAAAATGTAGCATAAAGGTTCAAGTCCTGGGATACTGAATTTATAATGCCAAGATACTCTGTATCATGGAATTATCACCAATAGATACTCTAATGGCCATGTAGGTGATGATCACTCAGGGAAACTGTCTTCTTCTGAAGTGACAGCTACTAAGATGGTCAGAGTAAGAAATACCACATTATACGGGGAATGAATTCAATGTACAATAATCCATCCTGATGTTTCATGTAAAGCCATATGCTTTAGTTTTATCCTTAAAATGCATAGATTTCTTTAGGAAAACAAAGATGGCAAGAATCAATAACTGCAATTTATTTTCCCTTCTCCATCAAATTTAAGAAAGAATAGGAAGTAACTACTAAAATGTGGAATTTTGGAGTTTTTTCAAGTGAAAGAATACAAGGCAAAATTTCATATATAATATCTATAATGTACAAAGTCAATCAGTATTTTATAAAAATGTCTGGTTCAATAAAAAAATGAGAATTCTCTTTCCTCCCAGTGGGATGGAATGTTGGCAATAAGACTGATGGGTACGGAGTTATTTTCTGCTACAGCACAAATTTAAATTTATTTCTTAATGATAGTAGTTGACTTTTTAAAAAATTTTGAAAGAATACCTTGTAACACAAACTAGAGTCTAAATTGGTATTACTTTCTTAAAAGGATTTTATAGTTTCATTTTTTTAAATACATCTAATTCCCACCCCTACAAGTAAAAATTTTCCCTTTTGAAACACCACACTGAACTTTGGATATCCTATTGAAAGGCTTTCAATTACAAATTATACATAGTATTCTCTGAAAAGCTCAAAACCCACAGACCAAAATAAGTAGCGAAAACTAATTTTGGACCACTGATAGTGCTTTAATATCTATTTCTGAAATATTAAGCAATGATGTAGAGAATGGCCTTGCTGATTTTAACCACCAGACCACCAAAAAATTCTAACAGAAACTGTCACAAAAGAGAGGCAGGAAAATGTATATGTTGTATATATTGTTCTTGAAAAGCATGTTGAAACTGCAGTGAGATGTTTCTCCTCTGCTCTGAATTATCTAGAAGTAAATGGTAATTTAGAATTTTAGATCAGCTGTGCTAACTCTTGAGTATCTGGGATCTATTTAAATATATGTCCCGACCTTATTTTTTAGACTAATGTTAAAATCAAAATTAGTGCCATATGGTTAGCTTTGTTTTTGGTCCTAACTACACTCAGATTTTCAATTTGTGACAGCATAAATCAGAGGAAATGAAACATCTGCAGTCCTTCAAATGCTGGTCTGAATTTAGACTGTGGTGCAGTGTACATGTAACATGGTACAAGTTTTTATCACAATGTCTATCACTACTGAAACCCTTATAAACTGACTGTAGGGGACTTCCATAAATTGCGTTCATTTCCCAGGTCTTCCTTAGAGTTTATCGTTTATTATATTGGCTGAAAGCAAGTTTTTGTTAGTTTATAAAGATCTAAGTGTTACTATTGCTGATTTAAATTTCTCACAATTGTCATACAAAAAGAAGTTCTACATGACCACAAAATACCAAATATTTATTTTTATCAAGTGTCAGGATAACTTATCAAAGTTGAGATTTATCTTTTATTGCTAAAGTAGTCTAAGATACAAATCAATACAGAAAACTACTCCACTTCTTCCTGATATATTTTGGACTTAAGAACATGGTTAAGATTTAACTAGAACTCAAGTGTCTAAAATAATCAAAAGAAGGAATACTTTGATAGTATTCCACTAATTACAAATCAGTAAAAAACCAAAAACCTCAATTAAATGATTATATTGACACCATGGAATGAGGAACCATGCACACAATCAAGACTAATCAAATTTCAACATTAACGAAATCAAACCATCTTGTTCTTGTAAGGTCCAGAATCACAATATTTTAAAAGGTGTATTTCTAAAGTTGATTAAGGACTTTACTAAGTAATTATCAATTTGTCTCAAACTTAATTTCAAGTGTAACAATCTCCAACCTTTATTATTCTTGTTTAAAAAATATTTTGTTTCTTATGACACATTTCACAATTCCGGTTGAAATCTGGGGACTGCCTCCCATAGGTAAAAGTGTTGGTCTTTCAATTGTGTGTTTGTTCGTGACTCCAAAGACTAAATGCAGTCTTGAATGTCCTGTGGCAAAGTTTACACATAAACTGTCTTTTAAATGTGATTGCTGAAAGGGGTGGGGCATGGTAAAAAAGGGTGTCTGATTCTTGGGGCACAAACAGTTTTTCTGTGGCTGGAGTTGGGTTTTCGGACAGGCCTGTGGGGCTGTCAGGCTCCAGAGGCTGGATCTTGGGCAGTGGCGGTGGCGGTGGCAGAGGCGGTGGAGAGGGAGAGTTTGTGGGAACAGGGCACACCTCAGATTCCTTATGTGCCGATTCCTCTGAAGCCTGAGACATGTGCGACTGGAAGTGACTCCAGAGTCGAAAATTAGTGCGAAAAGCTTTGTTGCACACGTGACAAATAAATGGTTTCACAGAGCACAGAAGCTCCTGGTGACGCTCCAGCTGCTTGTGCACTGTGAACATCTTCCCACACTTCTCGCAGGGCCACAGGCTGGCTTCTTTGCTAGGACCTGCTTCTTTGGGGGCTGTGCTGGCCTCGGGTGCCTCTTCCTCAGCCTCCTCCACAGGCTCCTCTTTGACTTGGATTTTCAGTTGCTTGGAAAGACTAAGATCTTCAGGGAGACAAGAGGAATCTTCCGAGTCGAAGTTAACTTGTTCTGAAGAATCACTGAACACGTTATCATCTTTCGTGGTGACGATGTGGTTTACTTTATTGGGCTCAGGGTGGGACTGGGGCCTTGAAGAACCAGTTACATCACCATTGTGGTCCAAAACGGGCAAAGAAAAGTTTTCGGTGGGTGCCATGTTGTTCTGATTATGGACTTCAACCTGGTGCCGCCAGATGCTGAAAGAGGACTTGAAGGTGCGCATGCACTCGAGGCAGGTCAGCTTCTTATACTCACACTTGCTCTCGTGTTCTTGCTTCAGCTCGGGCGAGAAAAACCTGAGGCTGCAGTAAGGGCAGACGGCCGCGTTCCGGCACAGCCGCTCGTGGCTTCCTTGCTCTAGGAGAGAAGAGAGCTTAGCATTACAGAGACGGCACTGGTAAACCTCCTTGTTTTCTACTGGACTTGCAAGAGGAGCATGCTCTTTTGGTTTAGCAACTTTATTTACTCCAAGGGGTTTTTCTCCTGGATGCATTTTTATGTGCTGCTTAAATTGAGAGAGAAAGCGGTACGCTTTTCCGCAGTAAGTACAAATGTAAGCTCCTTTGGCTCGAGATCTCAAGTTCCTCTTGATGACTTGCTGCGCTTGGGAGCTACTCTGTCCCTGAAAACCAGGCTTGCCGCGCCTTAACTTAATGATCAGGGCCTTCTTAATTTCTCTCTCTCTCACTATGTCAATCAGCTTTCTTTGGAATTTTTCATCCAAAACAGCATGTGAACTAGAGGCTGGTGATGGGTTCTTCACTATGCCGTGTTGGGTCTGACAGTGTGTCCACACTTTGAAGTTGGTGTGAAACCTCTTGTGACAGATGTCACAAGCGTAGGGCTTTTCTGGGTTATGGTACATGTTAACATGACGGTGAAGACCTGCTGTTGATCTAAAGATCTTAAGGCAATGTTTGCATTTAAATTTTTTGTTTGGTCTCGTCCCCTCCAACTCACCAAATTCGTCTTTATTCAAATCAGAATCTGGAAAATCTGCATCAAGGATAGTAGGGCTTGAGCCTTCCTCAAAATTATCTTCTGACACAGGAGACCCATGCTCATTCACCTTTAACTTCTTAAACGGCAATCTTCGGTCCGCTTGGAACCTCCTTTTTGCTGGGAGTCTGCTCATGTCTTTTTGGTCATCTTCTGTTTTCAGAGACAGGTCTCTTGTGACCGACGAAGATGAGGCAGCTGCTGTTGCTGCCGCATCTCCCACAGTGACGCGGATGATGTCCGAGGGGTCCGACAGCGGGCTGCTGGGCTCGGTCTTTATGCGCACCTCAGTCACAGGGGAGGCTCCCTCCCTGTCTGTTGACTGAGAAGCACTAAAGGACCTGAGGCGATGCGGTTGTAGCACTTGAGGCCTGTCATCTAGGGCTGTTTTTTCACTACAATCTTTTAAAGATGACTTTTGAGATAAAGCACACAACACATTCCCTGGTGCATCACTGGACACCGAAGATGATCCCTGGGAAGATTTCAAATCTATGGAAGGTGAATAGATAGGAACCTGGCTATCCATCGACAAAGACCGTCTGAGGAGACTCTTAACAAGTGGGCCACTCCTGTCAATGCTTTGGTTTCCAGAACCAGATCCACTGGATGGGATCACTAAGCCTAACTTTGAATAATACAACAAGTTTCTATCTTCACCTTGACCATTTCCTTTGTTAGTTTCTTTTAATACATAGGGAGTCTCTGATGAGCTACAAAGAGACAAAACAGGTGGCCGTGGTCTCTTCAAAGCCAGCTCTAGAGCTTTTCCTTTTGGAAGGTGACCACTCACACCTGGTTTATCATCCATAGCTTCTCTGTCTTGCAGAGGCTTTGAAGGCAATACTGCATTTCTTTTCACCAAACTGATTCTATTAGGATCATCCAAAGATCCAGAATGCTCAAGAGACTTTGCATATCCCACAGAACTATCTTTCGGCCAACTCTTTTCAGTTAATGACAAACTATGAAGCGGTTCAATTGGTTTTGGGACATGTGGCTTATTGGTATTAGCCTTGACTGCAATGCTAGGAGAGGGCCGGGAAGTATGGCTTACATCAGGTTGATTTTGACTAACAGTTTTTCCTTGTGCTTCGTTTCTACTTTGACAAACAATGACACTTCTCTTTTGAGAACTGTTTTCATCATCTTCTACAAACACTTTTTTTCTATTAGGACACGTTGGAAAGGGGGCTTGAGGTGTTTTAGAAACGATGTTTGTCAGAAAGGAAATCCCAAGACTATAGCCAAGTTCTTGCACAGCAGCAAGGCTGCTCTTCTCAACAAATAGAGAGGAAGAATAAATGTAGTTTAAAACATTATCAAAAGCATCTGGCTCACAGAAGTCAAGCTGAAATACAGCTTGTGACTCATTTTCCTTATTTGTGAATAAACTCTGAAAGTATTCGCTGCTGGCAGCCAAGACATTTTTATGAGCTCGGAACTTTTGGTCTCCAACAATCAGCAGCACATCGCACAGCTGTCCTTTGAGACGCTCCTCATTCAGGGCACTTAGGAGAGAAATGGCGTGTGCGGGGTTGATGTAATGCAGTAATCCCTCCATGGCTTGAGTTTATCTAAAAGACAAAATGTAAAATTACTACAGATATTGCAGTGAAAAGTTCCCTTGGAATGAAGGGCTCCTCAAGAGCAGGGAACATCAGCTGTCTTTGCAAAGGTACCAATATTTAGCAGACCGTAGGCTGACAGAAGCTTTATGAATGAACAATCTTATTTAAATAATGGTGAAAATGTAAAATAAGTCTTGTGGTTTAAGTAGGTCCTCATTAAAACAGAAGAATTGCAGGAACTGTAACATAGGCATTTGTATACCATCAAAAAGGCTGCCAGAACTTGGCAGGTGGATATGGAAGCAATATTTGACAATAAAGGTTTATTATTTAGGGTCCTTATCCATTTGATGCTTGGCACTATTCCTTATCAATTCAGAAAACAAGTATGAATTATCAAAACCCCTGAAGTCTATAATTTTGACAGAAAATCAGCTTTATTACTACATATACTTAAACATAATGTGAACTGTTAACAATTGGTTGCAAAGCAGGTCTTGTGAGACCCTTATTTTTTATTTTGAGATAGGGTATCTCTCTGTCACCCAGGCTGGAGTGCAGTGGCACCATGATGGCTCACTGCAGCCTCAACCTCCTGGGCTCAAGCAATCCTCCCATTCAGCCTCCTGAGTAGCTGGGACCACAAGCATATGCCACCTCGCCAGGTGATACGGTTTGGTGGTGTCCCCACCCAAATCTCCTTTTGAATTGTAACTCCCACAATTCCCACATGTCGTGGGAGGGACCCAGTGGGAGGTAACTGAATCATGGTTTCTTTCTTTTCTCTTTCTCGTGCTCTTCTCATGACAGCACAAGTTCTCTCTTCCCTGCTGCCATGTGAGATGTGACTTGCTCCTCTTTGCCTTCCACCATGATTATAAGGCCTCCCCAACCACGTGGAACTGTGAGTCCACTGAACCTCTTTTTCTTGTAAGTTACCCAGTCTTGGGTATGTCTTTATTAGAAGTGTGAAAATGGACTAATACAGTAAATTGATACCAATAGACTGGGGCACTGCTGAAAAGATACCCAAAAATGTGGAAGCAACTTTGGAACTGGGTAACAGGCAGAGGCTGGAGCAGTTCAGAGGACTCAGAAGAAGACAGGAAAATGAGGGAAAGTCTGGAACTCCCTAGAGACTTGCTGAATGGCTTTGACCATAATGCTGATAATGATATGGACAATGAAATCCAGGCTGAGGTGGTCTCAGATGGAGATGAGGAATTTGTGGGGAACTGAAGCTAAGGTGACTCTTGTTATGTTTTAGCAAAGAGACTGGTGGCATTTTGCCCCTGCCCTAGAGATCTATGGAACTTTTAACTTGAGAGAGATTATTCAGGGTATCTGGCAGAAGGAATTTCTAAGCAGCAAAGCATTCAAGAGGTGACTCAGGTGCTGTTAGAGGCATTCAGTTTTATAGGGAAGTAGAGAATAAAAGTTTGGAGAAGTTGCCGCCTAACAGTAAAAAGAAAAGAAAATCCTATTTTCTGAGGAGAAATTCAAACTGGCTGCAGGAATTTGCCTAAGTAACGAGGAGCCGAATGTTAATCACCAAGACAATGGGGAAAATGTCTCTAGGACATGCCAGAGACCTTTGCAGCAGCCCCTCCCATCACAGGCCCAGAGGTCTAGGAGGAAAAAATGGTTTCGTGGGCCAGGCCCAGGGACCCCTTTCTGTGTGCAGCCTAGGAACTTGGTGCCCTGTGTCCCAGGTGCTCTAGCCGTGGCTGAAAGGGGCCAAGGTACAGCTTGGGCCATGGCTTCAGATGGTGCAAGCTCCAAGCATTGACAGTTTCCATGTGGACACCTGTATGTCCAGGAAGAAGTTTGCTGCAGGGCTGTGTCCCTTCCATGAGGGACAGGGCCCTCATGGAGAAACTTCCGCTAGGGCAATGCAGAAGGGAAATGTGGGGTTGAAGCCCCCATATAGAGTCCCCACTGGGGCACTGCCTAGTGGAGCTGTGAGAAGAGGGCCACCATCCTCCAGACCTCAGAATGGTAGATACACCGACAGCTGGCACTGTGTGCCTGCAAAACCCATCGACACTCAATGCCAGCCCATAAAAGCAGCCAGGAGCGGGGGCTATACCCTGCAAAGTCATGGGGGCGGAGCGGCCCAAGACCATGGGAGCTCACCTCTTACATCAGCTTGACCTGGATGTGAGACACAGAGTCCAAGATCATTTTGGGGCTTTGAAATTTGACTGCCCTGCTGGATTTTGGCCTTGCATGGGGCCTGTAAGCCTCTTTGTTTTGGCCAATTTCTCCCATTTGGAACGGCTGTAGTTACCCAATTCCTGTACCCCCACTGTATCTGGGAAGTAACTAACTTGTTTTTGACTTTGCAGGCTCATAGGTGGAAGGGACTTGCTTTGTCTCAGATGAGACTTTGGTCTGTGGACTTTTGAGTTAATGCTGAAATTAGTTAAGACTTTGGGGGACTGTTGGGAAGGCATGATTGGTTTTGAAATGTGAGGACATGAGATTTGGGAGGGGCCAGGGCGGAATGATATGTTTTGGCTGTGTCCAAAAGCATCTGGCTCACAGAAGTCAAGCTGAAATACAGCTTGTGACTCATTTTCCTTATTTGTGAATAAACTCTGAAAGTATTCGCTGCTGGCAGCCAAGACATTTTTATGAGCTCGGAACTTTTGGTCTCCAACAATCAGCAGCACATCGCACAGCTGTCCTTTGAGACGCTCCTCATTCAGGGCACTTAGGAGAGAAATGGCGTGTGCGGGGTTGATGTAATGCAGTAATCCCTCCATGGCTTGAGTTTATCTAAAAGACAAAATGTAAAATTACTACAGATATTGCAGTGAAAAGTTCCCTTGGAATGAAGGGCTCCTCAAGAGCAGGGAACATCAGCTGTCTTTGCAAAGGTACCAATATTTAGCAGACCGTAGGCTGACAGAAGCTTTATGAATGAACAATCTTAAATAATGGTGAAAATGTAAAATAAGTCTTGTGGTTTAAGTAGGTCCTCATTAAAACAGAAGAATTGCAGGAACTGTAACATAGGCATTTGTATACCATCAAAAAGGCTGCCAGAACTTGGCAGGTGGATATGGAAGCAATATTTGACAATAAAGGTTTATTATTTAGGGTCCTTATCCATTTGATGCTTGGCACTATTCCTTATCAATTCAGAAAACAAGTATGAATTATCAAAACCCCTGAAGTCTATAATTTTGACAGAAAATCAGCTTTATTACTACATATACTTAAACATAATGTGAACTGTTAACAATTGGTTGCAAAGCAGGTCTTGTGAGACCCTTATTTTTTATTTTGAGATAGGGTATCTCTCTGTCACCCAGGCTGGAGTGCAGTGGCACCATGATGGCTCACTGCAGCCTCAACCTCCTGGGCTCAAGCAATCCTCCCATTCAGCCTCCTGAGTAGCTGGGACCACAAGCATATGCCACCTCGCCAGGTGATACGGTTTGGTGGTGTCCCCACCCAAATCTCCTTTTGAATTGTAACTCCCACAATTCCCACATGTCGTGGGAGGGACCCAGTGGGAGGTAACTGAATCATGGTTTCTTTCTTTTCTCTTTCTCGTGCTCTTCTCATGACAGCACAAGTTCTCTCTTCCCTGCTGCCATGTGAGATGTGACTTGCTCCTCTTTGCCTTCCACCATGATTATAAGGCCTCCCCAACCACGTGGAACTGTGAGTCCACTGAACCTCTTTTTCTTGTAAGTTACCCAGTCTTGGGTATGTCTTTATTAGAAGTGTGAAAATGGACTAATACAGTAAATTGATACCAATAGACTGGGGCACTGCTGAAAAGATACCCAAAAATGTGGAAGCAACTTTGGAACTGGGTAACAGGCAGAGGCTGGAGCAGTTCAGAGGACTCAGAAGAAGACAGGAAAATGAGGGAAAGTCTGGAACTCCCTAGAGACTTGCTGAATGGCTTTGACCATAATGCTGATAATGATATGGACAATGAAATCCAGGCTGAGGTGGTCTCAGATGGAGATGAGGAATTTGTGGGGAACTGAAGCTAAGGTGACTCTTGTTATGTTTTAGCAAAGAGACTGGTGGCATTTTGCCCCTGCCCTAGAGATCTATGGAACTTTTAACTTGAGAGAGATTATTCAGGGTATCTGGCAGAAGGAATTTCTAAGCAGCAAAGCATTCAAGAGGTGACTCAGGTGCTGTTAGAGGCATTCAGTTTTATAGGGAAGTAGAGAATAAAAGTTTGGAGAAGTTGCCGCCTAACAGTAAAAAGAAAAGAAAATCCTATTTTCTGAGGAGAAATTCAAACTGGCTGCAGGAATTTGCCTAAGTAACGAGGAGCCGAATGTTAATCACCAAGACAATGGGGAAAATGTCTCTAGGACATGCCAGAGACCTTTGCAGCAGCCCCTCCCATCACAGGCCCAGAGGTCTAGGAGGAAAAAATGGTTTCGTGGGCCAGGCCCAGGGACCCCTTTCTGTGTGCAGCCTAGGAACTTGGTGCCCTGTGTCCCAGGTGCTCTAGCCGTGGCTGAAAGGGGCCAAGGTACAGCTTGGGCCATGGCTTCAGATGGTGCAAGCTCCAAGCATTGACAGTTTCCATGTGGACACCTGTATGTCCAGGAAGAAGTTTGCTGCAGGGCTGTGTCCCTTCCATGAGGGACAGGGCCCTCATGGAGAAACTTCCGCTAGGGCAATGCAGAAGGGAAATGTGGGGTTGAAGCCCCCATATAGAGTCCCCACTGGGGCACTGCCTAGTGGAGCTGTGAGAAGAGGGCCACCATCCTCCAGAACTCAGAATGGTAGATACACCGACAGCTGGCACTGTGTGCCTGCAAAACCCATCGACACTCAATGCCAGCCCATAAAAGCAGCCAGGAGCGGGGGCTATACCCTGCAAAGTCACGGGGGCGGAGCGGCCCAAGACCATGGGAGCTCACCTCTTACATCAGCTTGACCTGGATGTGAGACACAGAGTCCAAGATCATTTTGGGGCTTTGAAATTTGACTGCCCTGCTGGATTTTGGCCTTGCATGGGGCCTGTAAGCCTCTTTGTTTTGGCCAATTTATCCCATTTGGAACGGCTGTAGTTACCCAATTCCTGTACCCCCACTGTATCTGGGAAGTAACTAACTTGTTTTTGACTTTGCAGGCTCATAGGTGGAAGGGACTTGCTTTGTCTCAGATGAGACTTTGGTCTGTGGACTTTTGAGTTAATGCTGAAATTAGTTGAGACTTTGGGGGACTGTTGGGAATGCATGATTGGTTTTGAAATGTGAAGACATGAGATTCAGGAGGGGCCAGGATGGAATGATATATTTTGGCTGTGTCCCCAGTAAAATCTCATTTTGAACTGTAGCTCCCACAATTCCTCACATCTGGGAGGGACCCAGTGGGAAGCAACTGAATCATGGGGGCAGGTCTTTCTTATGCTGTTCTTGAGATAATGAATAAATCTCAGGAGAGCTGATGGTTTTATAAAGAGAAGTTCCCCTGCACAAGTTCTCTCTTCCCTGCCACCATGTGAGATGTGCCCGGCACTCGCCTTCTGCCATAATTACACGGCTTCCCCAGTCACGTGGAACTGTGAGTTCACTGAACCTCTTTTTGTTAGTTACCCAGCCTCAGGTATGTCTTTATTAGCATTATGAAAATGGACTAATTACACCCGGGTAATTTTTTTTATTTTATTTAGAAATGGGGCCTCACAATGTTGCTCAGGCTGGTCTCCAACTTGTGGGCTCAAGAGATCCTCCCGCTTCAGCCTCCCCAAGTGTTGGGATTATACACATGAGCCACTGAGCTTGGCCAAGAGACCTTTAAAAATAGGTAAGAATTTGGAAAGAGAAAAATTATTTGCTAATTACTAACGAAAGTGTTTATGCCGGGCACGGTGGCTCACACTTGTAATCTCAGCACTTTGGGAGGCCAAAGCGGGCAGGTCACTTGAGGTCAGGAGTTCGAGACAAGCCCGGCCAACATGGTGAAACCCCATCTCTACTGAAAATACAAAAATTAGCCAGGGATGGAGGCATGCGCCTGTAATCCCAGCTACTCAGGAGACTGAAGCATGAGAATCACTTAAGCCTGGGAGGTGGAGGTTGTAGTGAGCCAAGACTGTGCCACTGCACTCCAGCCTGGGTGACAGAGCAGGACGCTGTCTCAAAAAA
>NW_012107474.1:3923152-3933138 GCF_000951045.1 Mandrillus leucophaeus | reverse complement strand
GCCACAACGCCCAGCTAATTTTTGTATTTTTAGTATAGATGGGGTTTCACCATATTGGCTAGACTGGTCCCGAACTCCTGACCTCACGTGATCTGCCTGCCTCAGCCTCTCAAAGTGCTGGGATTACAGGCGTGAGCCAATGCACCTGGCTCATCCCTTTCATTTTATAATGCCATATTTTCTTTCAAATATTGTTAAGACATTTATTTCTAAGATTAAATGTATCCCAAGTAACTAAGAATATTTGTGACGGTTTTATCTTTCTCTAGAGGGCAAACTGTAGATGAACCAAACTTGACCCCAGCACATTTGTACGTTCTCTTTTGGCCTTTGCTGGTTACCCCAGCCACCAGGCTCTTCAGAAGGGCCCAGAGTCTCCTAGGCTGTCAACCTGGGAGTGGCCACATGCAGTATACAATTCCTTCTGACTCCCTGATAAGATGCGACTCAATTTAACTGACTGCAACACAGGACTTTGCTTCTAGAGATGATGCCTTTAGCCTGTCCACAAACAACTGCTTTGGTCAGACTGTACCAAGTTTCTCTCCATTCCCGCCTACCATCCTTTCAAAGTAAATGGTAAATTTTAATTCCTCTATTTTTAAAAAATTATTCTATTTGTGACTACTTGATAGAGATAATTTCCCTTCCTTTTTCTTCTGTTAGTCATTCAAATTTTCCTTATTCCTACCAGACGTTCTTTACATCTATCTGTATAAAGAAACCCTTATCATATTTTACAGAGGTCAGCAGAAAAAGACATAAGCTTATAATGTTACATGTATTACTCAGCTGGGTACTGAGGAGTTTTTAGCACTAATAATTTTTGACAAAGCTAGTTCAGATGTTGCCACAGGGAAAAGCTGTAACACAGAATTAACAATACAGAATTAAAGGCTTGGATAGTCTCTGTCAAAAGGGGTTCTTAAACTCAATTTGGTGGTTTAAAATTAGCATTTAAAAAATAAATGACTAGGACAGAGCAGAAAATATCAGAATGCATCAAATGTCATAAGGTGAATTACGAGCTTGAGAAACTTTTGTTTCTATTATATATATGTACATATTCACATAAGCAAGCATGGACTGGATTGAGATATAAAATGTATTCCTTCCTGTGGGTCAGTCAAAATATTTTGAGAGCCAGTGTTCTAGGCTAACCAACCTCTTTGAGCCTCAGTTTACCTTGCTATAAAATAAGGATAATGCAGCTACCACATAATGCTATTGTGGGAATTAAATAAGATAATAGTTGCTACCATTTATATAGCACCTAACTATACAGGAACCTACACTATAAAATGTACCAGGAACTTCTCATGTCATTCACTCATCAAAATGGGATCAGAGAAGGTATGAAGGAGGCGAGGGATGAGCCATGGAGATAAATGGAGGAAGAACATCACAACAAAAGGAGAAGCTAAGGCAACAGAAGGGCTGGAGCAGTGTGTGCTGGGAACCATGCAAGATGACATCTGAGAGGCAAGAAGACGACGACAGACTGTCAAGGGCTGGGAGACCTCCAGAAGAACTTTCTTTCTTACTATGGATGAAATGGACAGCCACTGAAGATTCTGAGCAGAGGAATGACAAAGACCTGAATTATGCTTCCAAAGGATTGCTCTGGCTCTGTTGTTGAGAGTAGACAACAGAGGGTAGGTTAGGATGGAAGCTGCGGGCCGGCTTGCAGTCCACTGTAATGACTCAAATGAGAGAGGATAGTGGCTGGGACTAGGGTGGTAGCAATGGAGGTAAAGGCAGAGTCATTAGGATTTCTAGTGGACACACTGCAGGAGAAAACAGAAGGTGTGGAGTTAAGCATTCTGCCAAAATAACTGGAAGGGCATCCTTAGGAGAGACGAGGTTTGACAGAAAAAACAGGAGTTCTGATTTTTTTTAAGAATTCAGTTTTGATATCCTACATGTGAGCAGCAACCTGTTCATCAGTGTACCCTTTATGAGCCTCCATCTCTGCCTTACTGTCCCTACTTCCTTTCTTGTGCTTCCTGGGATCACTTCCCAAATAAACATCTACATCTGAATCTTTATCTTAGGGTCTACTTTTGGGGGAATCCAAACTAAGACACAAACAGAACTTGAAGCACAGGTAAAGGCTAACCACTTCAAACCTCCCTTCCAAGGGCTTGTCCTGGCCCTTCAGTGTGAAGACTAAACCAAGGGGAGTTTTCTACATCCCTGGACCTGAAGCAAATGATATTCCACAGACCGTATGCATCCTGTTGCCAAAAAAGCAGTATTTGTGTCCCTGTTCTTTGTTTAGAAAGGTTTCCTTCTTTATGCATTATTCAAAGTATCATGATCCCTATTTCTGCTCTAAGTCACTGCTTCAAATTTCTTGGATCACAGACTTCTATCTTCTTTGAATGAAAACATCTATGAACTAGGGGACAATAATAAAGTCACTCAGAGTTAAGTTGTAAGAGAAATACTCACTGTCCCTGAAAATTATTGGGGACTTAAAACTTAACTTTCCTATAACCTCCATTTAGAGCCATCACACCAGCCTGAAAAGTGCCTTGGGATGTCCAAATTCCTGATACACAACTGCAGGACAACTTTACAGAGTATTTACTTCCCATTCCATTCAGTAGAACAGTAACTAGGTACTTAATAACAGCTAAAATTTGGTGTTTATTCTGTCACATACACAAAAGTAAACACTTTTTATGTACTAACTCCATATTTACATCAACCACAGGAGGTAGGTACTATTATCCCCATTTTACAATGAGAAAACTAAGGCACAGAAGGTCAAGTAACATGGTCAACGTCATAGAGATAATAAGTAGCAGAGCAGGATTCGCATCAGCTGGCTTGGCTCCAGAGGCTAAGCTCTTAACCCCTACATGACACTGCCTCTAGTTTCCTCTTCCAATTCTCGTATCATCCTCTGAACTAGAGTGTCATCAATCCTTTTTACAAATGAGAAAACTGAGGCATTGAGAGGTCAAGTCATTTGCCTAAGGTTATCCAGACAGTTATAGACTTATGGCTAGCATCTGTCTAGGGTGTGCTAAAACCCTTCTAGACATGGAAGATACCAATTTAACAAGTACGGCCCTGCCTTATGGAGCTTAAGGTCTTGCGCAGGAAGAGGACAGGTCAATTCATCAGCCTAGTCCAGTATGCTAAGCAGCAGATAGGATGTTTGTAGAGGTAGAGACGCAGTATGGATGACAGGCATCAGAGCCAGGTGAGATGGAGACCAGGAAGGGCGTTATACGAAGAAAGTTTTATAGGGAATGCCGGGAAGAGATAGGCAGGAAGGATGAAGGGCATTTCAAGGGATAAGTATTTATTTTTCATTCCATTCAGAAGAACAGTAATTAGGTACTTAATAACAGCTATAATTTGGGTGCTTATTCTGCCACATACACAAAAGTAAACACTTTTTATGTATCAACCCAATATTGACATCAACCCTAGGAATTAGGTACTATTATTATCTCCATTCTACAGATGAGAAAACTGAGGCACAGAAGGTTAAGTAACATGCTCAATGTCAGACAGATAATAAGTAGCAGGGCAGGATTCATATCAGCTGGCTGGGCTGCAGTACACGCAGCACCACAGAGACAAGACAGAGCAGGAGGAATCCAAGGGAACCACAGGTGGCTTTGTCTGGTGAAAGGTAAAGGTACACATGGGGGAGGAAACGCCCATGAGGCTGGAGGAAGAGGGAGGCATTAGTGCCTTGGGGGCTAAAATATGTTATCTGAGGATCTTGCACAGGAAAGCAACATTGTCCATTCTCCCCAGTACCCCAGGATCTGGAGACTCTAGATGTCTAGAATGAGATGCAGATCCCTCACCTTTATATTAAGGCCCTTGCTTTTTTTACATTTTAATTCAATTAAGCTTTGAAAACAATGTACCCTTTCCTACTCTGGCTGCAAACAGACAACATACTGAATTTTTGTGTTTTAATGACAGTATATTTGAGTTTAACAATTACCTAAAAATATAAAATGCTCCATCAAGAATGTAAGTAAAAGGGGGAAAATCACAACTGCTGACAATCACAAGATAATCCAGCAAGACTGTTTGTGGCTGGTGGCTGTGTAGACCGAATCCTCAAAAACTTTTGATTTCTCTGCTCTTCTGCTGTCAGATAAGGCGAACTTTGTTGCTGGGTGTACTTTCTCCTCAGTGTATTTTTCAGATCTAGACCGGTAAGTTTGCTGGCACATCACTCCAAATTTCCATGCAAGTTTTCATTATGAGTAATCAGGGCCTCCGACTTACAGAAGCAGTGCATCTTACATATAAACATGCACTGCTGCCACCATCATCTACGCCCCTCCTTTCCACGGCTCATCTCCACCTGACTCATCACGGCAGAAGTTCTGCCACTTCAGTCATGGCGGAAAAACCTTGGAGCTCTTAAAAGACAAGTGGGTGAAATTTGGAAGAAAAGGTCTATTTATGAGCAACAGAAAAAGCTAAAAGGAAAACCCCCCAGGAAAACCAGTTTCTGAAACAGGGCCAGCTTGCTTACCAATTTGATCCTCGCACACAAATAGGTTCCCAAAGCCTGCCTGGATTGTTTCTACTTCATGTCTTCTGAAATTTCAAAATGAGAGAATCTTTATGGTTAACAATTCACGGAGGACCTTACAGTTCCATGGAAACGCCTTTCAAATCAGTCTATTTGTCTCAAATCCTGGCTCTGCCACCTAGTAGGCATGTAACCTTCTAAAGATGACTCAATCTTTCTGACTAGTTTCCTTACCTGTTAAACATGGCTAACACTACCCACCACATAGGATTTTTATGAAAGACAGAAGAGGCAACATGTTCGAAAGCCCCAGTATATTCAGCACTTCCCATGTGGCACATGCACATCTTCCTTCCTTCTCCTCTTCCCCTCACAGATGCTTGTGTGGGCCTGCTACCCACCATGTATCACAACAGGTGCTGGTGATGGGAAGATGAGTAACTGGCTTGCTTCTTGTTCTCCTGTAGTTCACACTTCCATGGTAGGACAGACAACAATTAATGAAGGATGTGAAGAATGCTATGGGGATACCGATTCCAGGAAGCAATTAATTTGGCCAGGGGGTAGGATGGTGGATGAGTGAATAGTGGGAACTACTCACTATTAACTATGAGTGAATAGTCCTAAGGAAGGCTTGGGACTCATCACTCCTTTGACAATTATAATACAAGCTGAATATCTCTAGTCCAAAAACCCAAAACTACTTTCTGAGCAATGACATGATGCACAAAGGAAAGGCTCATTAGAGCATTTTGGATTTTTGGATTAGGGATACTGAATCACCGGGTATAATGCGAATACTTCAAAATCCCAATCAATCTGAAATCTGAAACACCTCTGGTCCCAAGCATTTCAGAAAGGAATAGTCAACCTGTAATACTAAAGGTTCCATTCTTTACATTTCTACCCATAGACACTTTTCAGAAATGCTCATCGGCCTTGCTGGGGCTTAAAACCTTGCAAGGGCTTGCCTTGGCCTCAACTTCCAATTCCCTGGAATGACTACAAAACCCTTCAGAACTGGATTCCAGAAGATTATTTCATACCATCACTTCAAATTCCTCAGGTAATAAATGCTAAGGGGGTGGGGGACTCATATCTTCTTTTTTTTTTTTTTGAGATGGAGTCTCACTCTGTCACCCAGGCTGGAGTACAGTGGCACGATCTTGGCTCACTGCAACCTCTGCCTCCTGGGTTCAAGCAATTCTCCTGTCTCAGCCTCCTGAGTAGCTGGGACCCCAGCCACCAGGCCTGGCTAATTTTTGTATTTTTAGTAGAGACAGGGTTTCACTATGTTGGTCAGGCTGGTCTCGAACTCCTGACCCCAGGTGATCCGCCCATCTCGGTCTCCCATAGTGCTGGGATTACAGGTGTGAGCCACCACGCCCAGCCTCACATCTTAACATAAATTAATTCAATGCAAATACTTTCCTCTATAGAGTGTTAAATCAGTCATATGGAAAAGATTTTTGAGGGAGGGGGAAGGTAGGCAATTTTGAATATAGAGCATTCTACTGATAGAAGCAGAAGAAAGCAAAGCATGAGCTGGCACTCAGAAGGGTACCAGGGGGTGAGTGAGGGGTTGAGAGAGAGAGATGGAAAGGGATCAAAATAGTCTCACCTACTACTTGGACTAGTGTCATAGCTAAAGGTACATTATAAATTAAGTTGGCTCCCAGACTAGCCACAAAACTGCTACTACCAGTTCTACAGGAAAATGTCTCTTTATATCCAGCATCAACCTAGAATTCAACTCTGGGAACATGGGTCCTTTGGATATTGGGGATTGCTTCTGTAGTCCTAACCATGATACTAGAAAAGAGAGGGAATGCACATAACACAAGGCAAACACCTAGTTAAAAAAACAAAGCATCTACATTTGACTCTGGAATATAAACACACACACAGACTGCTTATCCCCAAACCCTGATCTCAGGATTTAGCCATAACACCTACCAATGGATTTTACTATTCGATGGTGATAGGAAGCTGCCTCTGAGTTTCAGTCTTATCATCACTCACTTGGTGACAATGCAAATATCCTCAGATTTCAAACCTAGACTAGCTTATCCAATCCTTCAAGAGGAGCTATGTTATTATCTTGTATTCCATTTCACCACACTTTCAGTCTCTACCAAGGGAGTTTGATTTTGGTTTGATGGTTTGTTCTCTGCCACATTCAGCAGAATGATCCTACTCTAACACAGTTCAAGCTTCTTTGCACCTTAGCAGACTCTGGTCACAGCCTTGGCTGTTTTCTTCCAGCCACTACACAGCCATTCCATCCCGTTAACAGCCCCATGATTTTGCTATAGAAGAACTGCTCTTGTCCCACTGTGTGCTACAGCCTGATGTGCTCCTCTCCCCTAGCTCTGGGCTAACCATACAATCAAAGCCAAATCAATCAGAAACTTTGTCCTTGGAATATGAATCCTGAGAAGAATGACAAAGGCAATAAATAAATGAAGCTGATTTATCTCAGCGGAGGCCTGAAAAATGCAACCTTGCTAGTGCCTGCTACATAGATTCCTGGAGTTAGCTTGGTTTTTGTCCTTCTTCCTGGCCCAGTTTTTTAGCTCTTAAGTCCTGTATCTTTACAGTAAACTACTTTTTCCATTCAAGCCAGCCATTTTCTGTTCTTGTTATTAAAGAATCCTAATATATTTCCACGTGGTATTCACTGTTTCTGTCATGCCTTCCAAACCCATCTTAATACAGCTGCTAGCCTGAGCTTCTTAGAACAAAGCTTTGATCGTTCACCCAACATACACATTAAATACTCCTATTATTAATTCAATTTATTTACTGAATTCCAATTCTGTACAGGGCATGGTTAGATTTATCTGAAATATAGGGGTGCACCAAACAGACAAGACCCCCACTTTCTAGTGAGATAAATCAGATGCTAAATAAGGAAACAAATAAAAAAGATAACCTCAGATTCTGCTAAGTGTTATGGTAGAAATAAACAAGGTGCTATCGCTGGATGCAGTGCCTAGAGAGGATGGTCAGAAAATACCTTGATGGAATATTTCAGCTGAGATCTAAGATCTGAATGAAGAGAACCAGCTTTGATCCTGTTTAAAAATAAAATAATAAAAACAATTGTTCTCCATTAGGCTAAAATATTTAAAACAATGACTACAGGGCTCTATAAAATCTGGTTTCAAATGACTTCTAAAATTTTCTGAGCCGGGCGCAGTGACTCATGCCTGTAATCCCAGCACTTTGGGAAGCCAAGGTGGGTGGATCACCTGAGATCAAGAGTTTGAGACCAGCCTGGCCAACATGGTAAAACCCCGTCTCTACCAAAAATATGAAAATTAGCTGGGTGTGGTGACGGGTGCCTGTAATCCCAGCTACTAGAGAGGCTGAGGCAGGAGAATCGCTTGAACCTGGGAGGTGAAGGATGCAGTGAGCCAGGATCGTGCCACTGCACTCCAGTCACCACTGGGTGACGGCTGAGCCTGAGTGAAATTCCATCTCAAAAAAAAAAAAAAAAAAATTTTTTTTTCTTTCCCTTAGTTATTCCCTAGTGATACCTTCCTGCTCCAGATACTCTGAGACCTAACCTGCACATCTGACTTCTTCCATTCCCCAATCTGGAAAGTCCTAGAACTCACCTAAACCCCTCCTCAGCACACTACTCACAACATGAATCACCTTTCAAAGCTCAGGTCAAGTCCCAGCTCCTCCATAAAATCCTCCATTATGCGTTGAATTGTGTCTCCACTCTTCCCCCCCAAATTTATATGATAAAGACTTACCCTCCAGCACCTGGAGAATGTAACTGTACTTGGAGACATGGTCTCTAAGACGTAATTAAGTTAAAATGAGGGCTTTAGGGTGACCCCTAAACTGATGTAACTGGTGTTCTTACAGATAAGGAAGATTAGCACAAAGATATGAACAGAGGAAGGACGAAGTAGGGACAAGAAGATGTAATCTATAAGCCAAAGAGAAGCCTCAGAAGCAGCCAACCCTGCTGACACCTTGATCTTGGACTTCTAGCTTCCAGAACTGTGAGAAAAGAAATCTGGTAAGTCATCCAGTCTGCAGTACTTTGTTATAGCAGCCCAGGCAAACTAACATACCTTCCTTGACTACTTCAGTTTATAATGGGCAAATACCTCCTTTCAACTTCAGCACCATTTATATGTTTATTCACTGCCTTTATTGTTAGTCATTTGTGTCTCCCCAAGAGGACTGAAAGCTATTTAAAGACTGATAATCTATTTAATATCTTTTGGCATTCTTATCAATGCTCAACACGTTATCTTCCACAACAATAAAGATTTGATTTTTCTGTATTCTTCACTCCAATTAAATGCAGGAGTGAAAATTATGGCTGTTAGTTGTTTTGCTGAAGTAAAGCACATTACATCACTGCCCTGCTTTGGAGTACTGTACTGATTTTTCTATTTCTAAAGAAAATCCAAACTATAGACTGGCATACAAGACTTTTCATACTCTGGTTACAATTCATCTCTCCACCCTTATTGGACACTCCTTACCATCTACTCTACAAACTTGCATATCCAGCTTCTGCCACCCAAGATCTCTCTTCCCTCTCCTTTACTTGGTTAACTTCTATCGAAAGATTCAGGTGAAACGTCACCGACTCTACAAAGCTTTTGTAGTTGCCCCTAGCCAGCAGCTCAGTCATCTAAACCACAATACTTCATCTCTCTGTAATACCACCACAACTTCTTCAATTGATCTGCTTTTACATGTGTCTCCCTCAAGGGACTCCCTAAAGAAAGAACCCTTGCTTGCATGCCTGTATCCCTGATGCCCAGCACAAGGCCTAGCAAGCTAGGTATTGGGCAAAGAGAGAAATCATCAAACTTGAGGCTCAAGACCTGGACTGGCTCACCTTTATTTCTCCAGCATCCGTTACTGAGCCCCAACACGGGGCAGTATTCTTTGCTTTTTCTATCAGACCTTGTGACTTTAATCACTACTGGACGGTGACTCCCAAATCTGTATCTCTGCTTAGACTCTTGAGGCTCCACCCTCTCAGGTACCTACTGAACAGTTCCATCACAGTATATCCTCAGGTCCAGCATGGTACTTAAACTCCACACCTCTCGTCCCTGCTCCCACATCTGCTTGTCCTCACATATTCCCGATTTACTTTGGTGTGTTGCCAGCCCCTAAGTTTCCAAAACCAGAAATCTCTTCTCTTTCCCTTATAGCCTATCACTGCGACCTGGTCAAACGTAGCTCTTAAATAGCTTACGATCTGCTCTCTCTACTTCCATTGGCTTTAGGGACAACTAAAATTGTCCCTTCTGCTGGGCGCAGTGGCTCACGCCTGTAATCTCAGCACTTTGGGAGGCCAACTGGGGTGTGCATCACGAAGTCAGGAGATCTCAAGACCATCCTGGCCAACAGGGTGAAACCCCTTCTCTACTGGGGAAAAAAAAAAAAAAATTAGCTGGGTGTGGTGGTGGGCGCCTGTAAT
>NW_012107474.1:3918537-3918857 GCF_000951045.1 Mandrillus leucophaeus | reverse complement strand
GGAGAAAAAAGAGGAGAGAAATCACCTCAGAGTTACGTCAGGAAAGGCCGCGTTTTGCGGGGAGGCTGTAGCCTCCCAGGGGGCCCCGCAGTTCTCCTAGAGCGAGGGGCGTGACAGTTACTCACCGGTCTTCAGCCCCGAGGCAGACGCCGGGCCCCTTTCCGCTCACACTCGGCTCGCGCGCGCCGCAGCCGCCGCTGCCGCTGTGATTCCATCCATCTTGAATTTGACGTCATCCCACACCAGGGATGAGGTCATCGCAGGCAGCGCTCGTCACGTGCGCGGCACTCTGATTGGGCGCCGGGCGCCGGAGGGCGGGG
>NW_012107474.1:3917454-3918487 GCF_000951045.1 Mandrillus leucophaeus | reverse complement strand
CCATCGAGACCTTCTTAATAACCCCAATTTTGTTATTTACAATTTTTCCTTACCAGTGTACACATCTAATATTCCCTCCTAAATAGTGTAAGTTACTAGAGGGCAGGGGTTATATCTTCTTCAATTTCTGTTTCAACAGCATGAAGCACATTATACTTTCAATAGTGTTAAAAAGGAAAAATAAACAAAAAGTTACTTTTAAGTAAACCAGCACTTCAAATTTCGACTTTCTTTTCAACATCGATATTTAGGGGTGCTTAAACTTAATGACTACTAGTCCTTAGAGATCATGATTTACTCCTTCAAGTACACGAGGAAAGCTTTAAAAGATAATTTTCCATGAGAAATCTTTCTAAAATGGATTAACCCACTTCCTTGTCTTCTTAAACAAGGTATGAGGACCATAATGTAAGCTGCTTAATTGAGCGCTCAGGGTCATCATGTGAACAATCGCTGGACTATGCTGTAACACACGCGTGCCCTCGGAGGCTCCGTGCCAGGGCTGCGAGTGCTTGCACGAAAGGAAAAACCCCAGGCCGTGTGAAGTCTAACTTTCCCCCTCCTCTCGCTCAGGCAATCCCACCGGGATACCTGTCTAAACACACCCCGCCTCCGAACGCGCTCTCTGGCGGAATTCTCCCGAACCGCAGAGCCCTCGTGGCTGGAAGCGCATAGCAACCGGGGGCAGAGTGCGAGCCCCCAGGGGTGTGCTAGGATGGAAAGGCAGGAGCCTCTGAGGATGGACTACCGGGCGTGTTCCCGAAAAGCCGGGAAGAGATGTGGCGGCGCTGCCGCAGGGTCTCTAAGGCCGGCACGGGCTGCGTCTTGACTCCCTGCCCCTACAGCCGCAGACCTCGGCCGGGGGAAGGGGCTGCTCCAGCGGGGAGACGGTCGCAGCCGAGCAGCAGAGCTCCTGGCCAGCGGAGGGTGCTGTGCTCTGCGGGACCGCCGGGAAGTCCCAGACAAGGTCTGCAGGGGGTCTGGAGGGGAAGAAACGCGCAGCGAGGTCCAAGCGTCCGCGGGAGGGGCCGGG
>NW_012107474.1:3873021-3912509 GCF_000951045.1 Mandrillus leucophaeus | reverse complement strand
TTCCATAGTGCCCCGCTCATCGGTGTCTGGGAGGGCTGTGGTCAGTTTTTTTGCAGAAATGTTACAACTCCACTGATGAGAAAACTCACTTCGCTTTCAGTCAAAACCAGAAATTAGATAACAGAAATGCCACACTGTCAACACCGACCGGGAGGAAAGCCTCGCTGGCGGAGAGCGCTCAACAGAGCCCTCCGTGTGTTCTCCCAGCCCGGGTCGCAGGTGGAGGGGGAGTGCCTCCTGCAGGGACGGGTTCTCCCGCAGACACTCAAACTCCGGGATATAAAACCCCTGTTAATAATTGTCAAGGGTCTGTTACTTCCCAAATACAGATTTTGAAAGTTGTATGCACTAGGTAAAATAATTTATGTAATGTTTGGAAGTATGTGAAAGAGCATTAGATTGATACAAAGTAAAAACTTGTTCCCAAATTAACAGCTCTGTTGTCGATTGTTATTAGTTTGACTAATTTTAAGAGGACTGTTAGTCTTCCATAAAGGATCTTACACCTAAAAATTTTCTCCTACAACCTTAAAAAACTTAAAAAAAATTTTTTTTTTTTTTTTTTTTTAAGACGGAGTCTCTGTCATCCCTAGGCTGGAGTGCAGTGGCATGATCTCAGCTCACTGCAGCCTCCACTCCCTGGCTCAAGCCATCCTCCCGTCTCAGCCTCCGCAGTAGCTAGGACTATGGATGCATCCACCACACCTAGCTAATTTTTGTATTTTTGATAGAGATGGGGTTTCACCATGTTGCTCAGGCTGGTTTCAAACTCCTGGTCTCAAGCAGTCTACCCGCCTCAGCCTCCCAATGTGCGGGGATTACAGGCGTGAGCCACCGTGCCCAGCCTAAAGAGTGTCTATATTTTGAACTGTATGGTGGAAAAGCACAGAGTGGCTCTGTTCTGAAAGTAGAAGGCAACAGTGATTATAAGTTTTCAAAGAACCTTGAGTTTTAGGATCCCCTGTGATTAGGCAGGGGGAGTGTGTGCTGCTATATTAGTTTCATAGGTGAGAAAACTAGTACTCGCTTTACCACATGCTGGAAGCAGCCTCCCTTGAGCGATCCCTTTGTAGCCTCTTGCTTAGCTGTTTTTTTGTTTTGTTTTGTTTTTTGTTTTTTCAGCCTTCCTCAGGACGATACACATTGGTGTCTCTGCTTTGAGCTATGTGATCAGGCTTTCGGCCTCACCGTTTCACTGGAATTGACCTAACTGCCAAATCTGGCAGAAACCATTGCATCTTTCAGTTGCTCTCTTTGATTTGTGACACGCTTCCAATTGCTTCAGCACTGATTGCTTCAGTCACGCCTCATTCCCTGGATTTCCCACCTCTTGGCTGACTGCTCCTCCTGGGCCCGCGGTGTTGGCCCTTCTGCCCCTGCCCATGCTTGCACTGGGTTTCTTGGCACATACACCCTATGCAGTCTCATCCATGCCTGGAACATATGCCCAGTTGCTGGAGCCAGGAATGTGGGCACCATAGTGGGCTCCTCCCTCATTTCCAGTATTGGGTCTATCCCCAAGTCCTGTCTGTGCGACCTCCTGAGTGTTTCTCTGGGAATGTAACCACTTCTTCCCTGCCTGAATGGCTTCCTAACTGTTCTCCCAGCCTCCAGGTTTCCCCCTATAATCCATCCTCACATTGCAGCCAAAACGATTTTTCTAAACAGCAAAAGGGATCATGTCACTCCCTTGCTTAGGGTTTAATGACTCTCCATTGCCTAGGTGAGAGTTCAAACCACAATGCCCAAGTGCCTGAGGACTTGGCCCAGCCTCCACCATCTCTCCCCCACCTCCGCTCTGACACGCATGCCTCTAGTCTTGCTCTGTCTCTTGCCTCTGGGTTTCTGGGCTGCAAGTGTGTTGTCCCCTCTGCCTGAGCTATCGCCCCTACCACTAATACCCTATTTTAACGGGATAATTTCATCTTGATTGGTGCTTCTTCCTCCCGGATTCCACCACCTCCCCACCCCACCCGACTGGCACCTTCTCAGCTGCATCTAGGGTTGGTGCTCCCTCCTCTGTGCTCCCATAGCACCTGGTGTAGGTTTTGTTGACACCACTCGTGTAGGTGATACTGGATTTGCCAGCCAGGACCCTCTCATCCCCCCAACAGGTTTCTTGTTTGCCTATGCCTGCCCAATGCCTGGCTTTCAGTCTAAATTCCTTGCCACTTTCAGCTTCTGGTGGTTGCCAGCATTTCTGAGCTTGTGGCTGTATCACTCCAATCTCTCCCTCTGTGTTCACATGGCCACCTTCTGTCTGTCAAATCTCCCTCTACTTCTTTCCTTTTGCCTGGACTATAGGAGGAGCTCCACACATTTTTATTGGTGTTATCCATACACTGAAGGACCCCAAACAGGATCTCTCACACCGTAGACACATATGTTCTTTTATACAAAATGCACATTGTTTATGCAGCCACCTCATTAGACACCCTGCAGACAACCCGCAGCTGTGCACACAGCAAGCTCACAGTTGGACTTCCTATTGACATTCTATCTGCCCTTGAATCATTTTTTCCATCCTTGACCGTGTCCTACTTAGTTAAAGATGCTGTTGTCTGCCTTGCTACCCAAGCCAGAAACTTGATGGTTATTTCTCAATATCTGCATTCAACTGTCACTAAGTCCTATCAATCTGCCTCTTAAATGCCACTTAAACCTGTCCTTACCAGCCTTACTTCAGCTGTTTCTGGCCTGGAGCATCTCTGTCCAATCTGTAGCCATTGCAACCAAGTTCCTGCCTCAGTTTTGCTTCCTTCTCTTCCCAGTCAGTCCATTTTCAGTCAAACTCATCTCTCCAAATGCTGATCGGGTTAACTTGCTCTGATGCTGTATACCCACCCACCCTCCCATGTGGCTTGCAGATGTCTGTGGCCTCAGTGCTGGGCATGGCCTGTTCAGTGCTGCCAAGGTGGCTTTGTTTTCTGCTTGCCTTGCCTTTGCCAACCACTCTAGCCATGTAGCCTGGCACAGGCACTTCCTAGGATGGCCTTTTCCTATTCGATTTGCAGGCAAATCCAATTTCAAGTGTCAGACCGAGGCTGCCTCCCTCTGTGCTTCAGTGACTCCACTGTACCATCTATTTCACCTATTCCCATCTGCTCAAAGGCTGGTTTCTCCACTAGTTTGTACACCCCTTGGCGCAGAGTCCATGTCTGTTAACTTGTGTGTGCCTGGAGCTTTGGGTCTGTTGCTAGGGCTGTGTCCTGGGCCATCTGTTCCCGATAGCTAGAGTTTTCTCTCTGAAACTGTGACAGTGGTAGCTGATTCTCCAGGGTTAATGGTATGACTCAGTTGGTTTGCATTTCTTATAACAAACACAAACAGCCCTTTCGTAATTTGGGGGAGGGAAGTCTATATGGGGTTTAATGTATCTGCTTCTGCATATTTGGAAGTGGGAAGTTTTAATCAGCGGCGATTCTCTTAACCATCACTTCATTGGAATGGATACCTGGCTGTCCAAATTTGCCCAATCTATGGGTTGGGTGGTATCTCCTTAAAAAATTCATTAGTTTCCCGTGGCTGCTGTAATAACTTTCTATAAACTTGGTGGGTTAAAAGAATAAAAACTTATTCTTTTACAGTTCTGGAGGTCAGAAGTCCGAAATTTGTCTTATGGGATGGAAATCCAGGTGTGAGCAAGGCCACATTTCCTCTGGAGGATATAGAGAAAGTGCCTTGCTTTCTGTCTCTGGTGGCTGCCAGCATTCCTGGGCTTGTGGCTGCATCACTCTGATCTCTGCCTTTGTGTTCACGTGGCCTCTTTTCTGTTTGTCAAATCTCCCTCTACCTGTTTCTTTCTTTTGTTTTGTTTTTGTTTTTGTTTTAGACACCTAGTCTTGCTGTGTTGCCTAGGCTGGAGTATAGTGGTGCACTCTTAGCTCATGTAACCTTGAACTTCTGTGCTTAAGTGATCCTCCAGCCTCAGCCTCCCTTGTAGCTAGGTCTACAGGTGTGCACTACCACACCTGACCTTCTCTGCCTCTTTCATAAAGGGACACTTGGGAAGGCATTTAGGGCCTACCTGGAGAATCCAGGATGGTCTCCCCATCTCAAGATATTTTAATTTAATTAGCATCTGCAAGACCCTTTTATCATATAAGGTAACATTGGAGGTTTCAGAGATCAGGACTTGATATCTTTAAGGGTCATTATTCAGCCTACTGCAGATAAGAACAGTATTCCTGTGTGCATGTAGCAGCATGGGAAGGCCTTTGAAAGGTATGTGAAACAGAGAAAGAGAAAAGAGAAGAGAATGGAAAGTGGGGAAAGTGAGGAAAGTAGGAACACATTGGGTTGCCGTGTAAATGGTTTCCAACAACCACCTTCACAGTGAATATCACTCCGCATACTCAGAACTGGAATGTCCCGAGTCATAGTGCCTCTTCAGCATAGTTGAAGTTGGGTGGGATTGAGTGTTGATCACACTGGGTTCTCATAATTGAGAAGCCGTCTGTAAACATTAGCATAAAAGAAAAGTGGTACTAAGCTTAAGGATCTCCCAGCCAGAAGCATTAGTGCTGGTTTTCTCCAAAGGGCCTAATTGCCTCTTCCTCTCTCTTCTGGTCACTCCATCCTTGTTCTTAAAGGGCAAATGCCTGGAGGATATCCCTCCAGTTCAGCATACAAACGCCACAAATATTACTTGCATTGCATTAGATCCACACTAGTTTCTAAGAAACCCTTTTGTCTTAAGATTGGGAGAGGACTCTCTGTGTGTGTGTGTGCGTGTGTGTGTATAATAACAGTAGTAATTCTATATGATTATAAACTTTGTATGAATTAAGAAAATTCTTATGTGCTATTCCTTAAGTTGCTATCATGAAAGGTAAGGAAGACCGTTGCATTCAGATCTGCACCATGGGCGTCCTTTGGTAAAAAAAGATGGATTCCACATCCCCAAAACTGTGAAGTGGGGTGAAGAGTGACTGCTTCTGTTGTTACAAGCATCTGCTGCGTGTCCTCGACTGTGATCTCATTTGCACTGGGATCCTGCTTTTTAGGAATAACACCAGGAAAGGGGGCCTCATAAAAGCTCGGAAGTGGAGGAAGGGAAGTTGGAACTATTTGACATCAGTGTCGCTGTCAGTGTCCCTGACCTTCCAAATATAGCCAGCTGCTCTGAAAGCATTTCAGATGTGTATGGTAGAATTTGTTAACTGGTCAGCTCTTTATCTTATTTTTTCCTAAATGGGAAGTGGTGAACGTGGAGCACAGTGCTTTGGTTAGATCATTCGGGAAGGTGAAAGGTTTGTGCAGCTGGGAAGAGGCTGAAAGGAGGCTGGAAGCAGAGGGCTGCGTACACCAAGTCCTGTGTCTGATCAGTGAATTTATTTACGTGTTATTTATTCCATAAAGAGTGAGGTACGTGGGAGGTGGACCACGCCTACCTTTTTACCATCTTTGTCTTGCTCCTCCTGTCTTCTTCATTGTTATTCGTGTATGTCATGGCCCCAGGCTTTGGGACTGTGAAAGTGACTACCAGATGATCTCTACCCTCAAGGAAATGGCACCAGCTCTGTCTCCTGGAAATAGACATGACAGGAACTATCCATACAAGTGGTAAATGCTTGGAGACATGTGTGCGCTCAAGGTTATGAGGCACAGAGGAGGGGAGACTATTCTGCCTCTCCCAGGGACCCAGATCCAGCTGGCCTGAGCCTGCAGATGGTGGTGCCAGGCTTTGGTCCTCTCAGTGCATTGAGCTCCCTCGGCCGGGGCCTGACGAGGACAAGCGCTGGAGTCCATCAGTTACCCCCTTCCATGCAATGGCCACGAAGAAAGCGGAGGCAGCTTTGCCCCAGGCAAAGGCTTTGCTGATTCCTGGACAGACCTGAGCGGGCTGACAGTGGCTGTTCTGGATTCACAGGCTGGGACATCAGATTGTGGGCAATGTGAACTCACCAGAAGGCATTAGTCTAGGTGGCCTTTTCCAAACGGCAGCATGCATGGTGCATCTGCAAGGCAAACGGCGGTGTTTCCTTCCCACAGTGTTCAGGGCAGCCAAGGCCGTTTGTTCAATTTGGACATCAAGCTTCATGGGCCACTGCACACATAATGCATCAGTGGTGAAAAGTGCTCACTAAATCATCTGATCCGAAAGCTCTTAAAACAACAACAACAACAACAAATGGCTGGTTTTTGTTTGTTTTTGTTTTTAAATCTTGGAGAGTTTAGAGCTTTACTCCTTTTGTTAAGAGTCAACCTTGTTGACTCATGAATCACCTTATTGAGAAAGACGTGAATGTGTGTTTAAATTTGATTTAAAAAGCATTTACTGTGCTTTTTTATTTCCAAAATCTATTTTTTATATTTGGCATGCTTATATTATACCTTTGATACATTTAAATATCTTAATAAATATATACCCTCAAATTTGAATGAAAACATCCACTTTAGAACTAGATGTAATAAAACATTATAGAACTTATACTTGGTTTGCTTATAAAGCCCTCTCACAAAAACTGGGTCAAATGATTTAATCTGTTTTCTCCATGATAGAGGAGACTTTCTCCCCGTCCCGCAGCCCCTCCTTTTAAATGTGACTCAATTGATTTGGTACACTGTCTGCTTCTCTGATATCTGTGAAATTACTATGTCTAAAAATAGAAACTGACTTCTCTTCATGCTTTCTTTCTGAGGTAGGCCGATTGTTGATGTTGCAGCACTTTAAAAATTGTTAGCTGGTGAAGACCAATGATCAAGAACCACAGTGATGTCTTCTGAGGTTTCACAAAGTTTGCATATTCAATTTGTTTTACATATTGTTGACGATAATAACTCTAGAATTTTCTTTCTTCTCTTTTTTTTCCCCCAGACAGGGTCTTACTCTGTCACCCAGGCTGGAGGGCAGTGGTGCAAACATGGCTCACTGCAGCCTCCAACTCCTGGGTCAAACAATCCTCCTGCCTCAGTTCCCCAAGAATCTGGGACCCCAGGCGTGCACCACCATGCCTGGCTAATTTTTGCATTTTTTGTAGAGACAGGGTTTTGTCATGTTGCCCAGGCTGTTCTTGGATTCCTGAGTTCAAGTGATCCTCCCGCCTTGGCCTCCCAAAGTGCTGGGATTACAGGCATCAGCAACCCCGCTCAGCCTAAGTCTGGAATTTTCAAATGATTCTTGGAAATATTCCCCCAAATTGTGCTTTATAAAAATCAACTAAGTTTGAAAAATGAGATGACTAGGGCATGTGATAAGGGCGGTAAGGGAGAACAACATCTGAACATCTCTATGAAATCTGACCTCCTTTTTAACTTTAGTTTTTTCCTTGCAATCAGTGCACTGGAGTGCTTATTTGATTTCATTATGGTGGCATAGTTATCAAGGTAGCATTCTTACTAGACTATATTATCAGCAATGTAATACTTATTCTAAAATTAAGCCCTGTGTTCTTTCTCCTGGGCTTGAAGTTAGTTCAGCAGAATTCTCTGTTAAAACTAAAATCCCCATTTCTGCATTCACTGTCTTTTACTGGCCAGTACAGTGAGTGGCCTATCCTCGATTCAGGTACCAAAAACAACAACAACCAAAGAAACAACTAGGTGGCCACCATGACAATAAATCTACGGTAAAAAAAAACACCAATTGTTTTATCAAGTGTAAGCTACCCTTCAGAATAACGTTGTTCAGATGTTCTGAATAGGACCAAATATGTGCAAAAATGTCAAAAGACCATCAACAAGCAAAAATTACATCAAATATATTACAAAAGACAAAATATCACAGAGCAAAGTTGAACTACTGCAAAGCACTTTGAAATTGAAATGCCTTCAGGCCCACGAATTGATATTAATTGTATTGGAAGTGAATAAGCTTCACTTGACGCGTCACAGGATCTGAACGGGAGGTTTCCAGTGTCATCCCCACTGTAGATCTGCTCTGTGTTGTCACTGTAGCCCCTTGGAGCACAGGCCCAGCAGCATGTGACTGAAGGCAATCAGCAATACTGAGACGAATCGCTACTCTGAGGCTTCACTGAGTTAACCCCAATGATACTTGCTCATTAACAATCTCAAAATCATTTTTGGTCGTGGAAATCATTACTGAATTATAGTGAGGATCTAAAACTTGACCATTGGGTTGTAATAATGGAGGGGAGATGTAGATTCTTTGATAATCAGGAAATTCTAAATTATCTTTCAGAGATTTCTAATATGTTAATGACTCAGAAGGTTTTACATGCAAAATCTAGAACTCTGTGGAAGGATTTTACAGTGTAGAAGACAGACCTTCCTGTTGCCCTTCTCTGATCCTCCAGTGGGGCAAGGCAGTTACCACTAGGCAATACTAGAAGTCAGTAACACGCTAGGGGTCCAGCGTTGTCCTATCTCCAGGGCAGGTGGGCTGGAGAACTGCAGCCCATCCTTCTGGGCCACAGGCAAGTGTTACTGCCTTGTAGTTCCCTCTCTGATCCCCTCAACTGGAGCAGCAGCCACCAACACCTGGGGGCCCAGGACATACCTCTGTTAAAGCACTGGGCTGGAATGTTGGCTTATTAGCTGTCTCTACTTCTAGACCGTGAGCTTCTAGGCCAGTGTGCACCTGGCCCCAAGTGAGGGCTCCTGTGGTATTTGCGGGTGGAATGGGATTTGCTTTTGAGGAGAGCAGCAGAGACTTTCTGTGCTTCTCTCTGGGTCATCTCCCTCCCCACAGGGCAGTCATGATAGTGACATGGCCAGCCTCCTGCCCTTAGGTAGGTTGTGTGACCAGTGGTGGCTGGTGGATTCTGAGAAGTGACATTGGTCAGCTCCTGATTGCTCATCAACGTGATACCTGCATTTGATGAATATTCACTGAGTATGTGCCAAGTGGTGGCTGCACGCTATGCTGGCTGGCAGGGTGCAGAGAGGCATGGGACTCAGGCCCCAACCCGAAGGAGCACACCAGCCAAGGGGCATGCAGACACTTTAAACGCAGTGTGCTGAGTTCCCTTCAAGGCCTATGTGTCCCTGTCTCCATCTCACCTCCTGAGTGCCAATCAGTCTTCTGGAGTCTCCACGACTTGTCAGGGTCACCAGTAGCCTCTGTGTGACCAGATCCGGAGTCATGTATTTGTCTTCATTCATTCAATCACTCATGGTTCTGCACCCGCTACACACACTGTATGCATGGTTCTATCCCTTAGGATACTTCAGTAAGCAGAACAGAGATTCCTGCCCTCATGGAGTCTCCATGCTTGTGGACATCCACAGGTATTGAGCCCCAGAGAAGCCCTCATTTACCTCCTGCAGGAAGCACGCAGCCCCAGACCATGCCTGTTGTCCCTTTCACCACCTCTAGCTGCACTGTTCTCTGCCTTCCCTCCTGCTCAGGGGCCTTGTGTGGCCTCTTTTCTCCACCTGGGACATCCTTCCTCTTTGTTCTTCTTATGTCTCCTTCTTTCAGTCAGTTCTTCCCATCCTGATCCTGAATTACTCATTGTAGCTCTTACCAATATCTGCTGCGTTCTTGTGTCTTTGTTTACCGTCAGTTACCTCACCCAAATTTCAGTTCCATGGTGTATCCCTGGCACCTAGGATAGGTCCTGGACATGGCAGGTGCTCAGTGAATACTTGAAAGAATGGACATCGGGAAGGGAGTTCTAGATGGAAGGCCTGGCATGGGGCTTAGAGGACACTCTGGACCTGAGGGTTTGGGGCCCAGCTGGAGCCCTGGTGTGAGGGCTGAGGATGGACAGGTAGGGGCCTCTGTGCACATGTGCCCAGGTCTGGACTCCCCTTGGGTAACAAGAACACTGGGTGGAGTTTCACAATCAGGAGAGACATGTTCAGGTTTTGAGGCTTCCACAAGCCTCCTCCTTGGAGAGGAAGAGATTAGAAGCGGGGTTGGAGGTGGGGGCCTTCTACAATGCTTTCAAGAAGGAATTAAAGAGCCTGAACAAGACAGTGGTGATGGTATGGACACCAGCATCCAGGGCAGGCCTGTGGCTCATTGGACTTGGGAGGAGCCTGCGACAATGCTGGTTTGAGGCTGGGGGACCAGGTGTAACCAGAGCCCTACCCTCAGAGAGCTGCTTCTTCACCCCCTGCCCACTTTCCTTCTTCGTGCCCTGTGCCTGCCCTGGAGCTCTACGCAGAATCCTGCCCCCAGCCCCACCAAGCCTGCTGTTGAACCCCTGCCACAGCTGCATTAATCTATCCTGGGTGTTTATCCAAATTATTGGAATCAGGCTCTCCAGGAGATGTCTGCACTCCCACGTTCATTCCCAACAGCTAAGATGTGGAGTCAGCCTGAACGTCCATCAACACGTGAACGAATAAAGAAAGCATGGTGCATACAGCCAGTGAAATACTATTCGCCCTTACCAAAGACAATTCTGCAAACCACGGCAACACGGATGAGTGACACAGGCCAGTCACAGTGGGACAAATCCTGCAGGATTCCACTTATACGAGCTGGCTAAAACAGTGAAACTCATAGAACCAAAGAGTGGGAAGGTGGCTGCCAGGGGCTCAGGGAGGGGAAATGAGAGGTTGCTGCTCAACAGGCATTAAGTTTTAATTAAGCCAAATGAATGAGCTCTAGAGATCCGCTGCAGAACATCACACCCATAGTCATGATGCTGCAGTGGACACTTAGCATTTTAAGAGGATAGATCTCATGTGTTCTTACCAGAATAGAATAGAATAGAATAGAATAGAATAGAATAGAATAGAATAGAATAGAATAGAAGAATAGAATAGAATAGAATAGAATAGAATAGAATAGAATAGAATCCTGGAATTAACATCACCAAACAGGCATGATGGGATTTGATTATATTGCAAAGTATGCTAAGAAGGGGTTATTCATCTGTGACAGTGGCACACATCCTGCCATGGTCTCCGGCAGCTGCCCAGAGCACACAGCAGTCCGGGAGATATGCTTTAAATGCTGTACCCAGCACTGCATGGGAAATGTGACTTTTTAAAATGGAGGGTGAATACGTGAATTCAAAAGTGTTCCTGGAAATCAGGGATGTGTAGTTGTTCACATGTCACTACTGTGGAGCGCACTGTGTCTGGGGAGGGCCTTTGTTTGAGACAAGACGTAGACTGAGGATAAGAGAGCCAAGGCAAGTCCTGCAAAAGAGGAACAACAGGGCAGGGACCAGGTGACCAGGCGGCAATGGAACATAGAACCCGGACTTTGCTGTGCAGTGTGTAATGGGCAGGAGTCAGGCTCTGGAAGCCTGGCATTCCAAGCTCCTCCAGGGTCTTTAGTCCCTGGGAGGAAGGGGACAGGGCACAGAACTGTGGGAAGGCCCATACTGGCATGCACCTCAGGCCGATGACAGTGGCAGTGCACAGGGGCACTGCAGGAGGCCGGGGAAGACGAGGTCACAATAGGCACAATAGGGAGTCGTTGCCAGGCAACCTCTCTAGGCTTCTGTTGTGATTCTGCTTTAAGTTGGGTCTTAGGGGTCTCTCTGGAGAGTGACTATAAATGCTAGCCTTTGTGCTGGGCAGCAAAGCAAATCATCGGGAATAACCCAGGAGCCTCGCAGGGAAACCACTGCACTGTGGAGAGGACGCTTCCAGATACAGAGGACAAATCAAGTGAAGGGATGGAGCAGGTCACACTCAGAGCGGCACAGAGGTGTGCGAGCTGTTCCCACGGTCATCAGAGTCTCTGTTCCAACTGTCCTCCTGCTGGGCTGTCTTGGGTCCCCGGTGCATGGGCGGGAGTGTGGTCCCTGGCGGAGCCCTGGAGGCCGGCTCTGCTTCCTGCGCCCTTCCAGCCTGGAGCAGCCCAAGGGCACAGCATTCCTGGGGCAGGCCTGAGCTCTGTGGTGGGCTGAGTTGAGTCCCCAGAAAGGTAGATGGAAGCCCGAACTCTCTTTTTGTGTGAAAGTTACCCTATTTGGAAAAACAGTCTTTGCAGATGTATTCAGGTTCAGATGCGGTCATCTTGGATTAGGGTGGGTCCTAAATCCAATGGCTGTGACCTTATAAGTGGGGGATGCACAGGGAAAGGCCACGTGAAGATGGAGACCAAGACTAGGGCGATGCTGCTCCAAGCCAAGGAGCACCAAGGACTGAAGTCACCTGAGAGGCGCTGGGCAAGGCACCTTCCTGGGGGCTTCAGAGGAGGGTGGTCCTGCCCGCACCTCACTTTTGGACTTCTACTCTCTGGAACTTTGAAAGAGCATATTTCTGTGGTTTCAGACACCTGGTTTGTTGGCATTTGTTGTGGCAGCCCCAGAGAATGAATACAGGCAGCATCGTTTAGTGCTTAAGAAAAAGCTTGTGCCCAGGTGCTGATGCTCACGCCTAGAATCCAGCACTTTGCAAGGCTGAGACAGGAGGATCACTTGAGCCCAGGAATTTGAGACCAGCCTGAGCAACAAAGTAAGTTCCTGTCTCTACAAAAAATAAAAACATTAGCACACCTGTGTTTCCAGCTAGATGAGAGATGGAGGTGGGAGGATTGCTTGAGCCCAGGAAGTCAAGGCTGCACTGAGCCATGTTGGCACCACTGCACTCCAGCCTGGATGACAGAGTGAGACCCTGAAAAAAAAAAAAAAAGAAAAAAAAAAAAGCTTGTGGACCCAGATCTCACATCCTGACCCTGCCAGCGATCAACTGTGTGACCTTGAGTGAGTTACTTAAACTCTCTGTGCCTCAGTCTCCCCATGGGTTGTGGAAGAGTTGAGTTAATGAGTGTAAAGTACAAGACAAGAGTGTAAAGCAGACAAGAGCTGGCTGCCCAGCATGATGTAAGCACCGCAAGAGCACTGGGTGTAGTGAAAGGTGCCGTGTTTAAGAATTGGAGTTTCCCAATGGGTTCAGTATTAGTACCTGTTCTTTAAGGCACAGACTTGTTCTGTGCCATTTTACCTGTGTCCGTTTCAACCAGACTTACATCTTTTCGAAGGAAGGCCTGAGAAAATCTCAATTCTCAACTGGAGTGATGATTCAACCCCTTGTTCCACTCCTTTTGTTTGGGGTCTCTGTTAGTTTCCTGTGGCCGATGTAATTAATTACCACGATGTAATTAATTACCACAGGCTTAAACATCAGAATGCATTCTTTCACAATCTGGAGACCAGAAATCCAGGTGCAGGATTTTACGGGGCCACACTGCCTCTGAAGGCACCAGGGTAGGGTCCCTCCTCGCCTCTCCCAGTTTGCTGGCATGCTGGCAAGGCTCAGCGCTCGTTGGCTGGCATCAGCCGTGCTCCAATCACTGCCTGACTTTGCGTGGTCTTCTTGTGTTTCTCCGTATCTCTCCTCATATAAGGTCCTCAGTCATTGGATTCAGGACCCACCTTACTCCAGCATGACCTCATCGTCACCTAATTACATCTGCAAGATCCCTATTTCCAAAAATGGTGACATTCTTAGGCACTGGGGTTGAGTATCATATCTTTTTGGCAGAATGCAATTCAACTCACAACACTACTTCTCACAAAAATAACTAAAAATGGTCGGGGAGGCATTTTCAAGAACTTTCACTACCACATTTTAGAGAATGGACTTCACTGTAAACCTTGGGCGGCCTCTGAAGAATGTGTTGGAACAGGTGCTGAGTGTCGGCCACTACTGGGTGACGTTTTCTTAACGGCTGGAAGAGTGAAGGAGTTAGGGCTGAACGTGTATGCACAAAAACTTCTTCTGTTTTGACTCTATGGGCTTCTTCCATTCATTTGTTCATTTAGTAAACACGTATTGCCGCCTTTTGTCTTCCACGATCTATGAAAGATAAAATGTAGTGTGAGGACATGGCCCAATGCCACCATCGTCTTCCTGGACTCCCTAGGTGGCACCATGCTGTGGGTGCTGCTCTCCTCTGTGTCCCGAACGACTTTGCACCTCACTTTGTCGGGTTGTGGTGGCTGTGACTCGAAGCCTCACCGAGCTCCCTTTTCCTCTGTCTCCCATTCTCCTCTCCAGGCCAGGGTGGCTTCCCCAGGCCTCCTCCCTGGGTCCTGCCTGTGCAGAGCCTTCTTCCCAGGAGGGAGGTGATACTGACTTGAGATCTTATGGGTGTTTTGTTTGTGACTGGGCCTGACTGACCCTCTCTCCATGGCCTTAGATCGCACTCTGGGTGGACAGGACAGCCATTCTCAACACTGAGTCTCTTTGGAACGTACCCACTGATGGTGGTTCACAAGCTACCCACGCCCACAGGCTGACCCAGATCTCCGTGAAATTAAAACATACTGTGAAAGGAAAAAGGAGCCAATGTCATGTGGATAATGAAGTGTCAGCCACTGAAAAATCTAAAAATAATAAACATGGCATGTTTGTCGGGGTTCTCTAGAGAAACAGAAGCAACGTGTGTGTGTGTGTGTGTGTGTGTGTGTGTGTGTGTGTGCATGCACACAGAGAAAGAAGGAGGGAGGAAGACTTATTCTAAGGAATCAGCTCATGCAGTTGTGCAGCCTGACATGTCCACAGTCTGTAGGATGGGCCGGCATGCTGGAGACCCAGGAAAGAGCTGCAGTTTGAGTAGGAAGGCCGTGGGCGGGAGAGTTCCTTCCTGTTCAGGGGACCTCAGTCTTTCTCTAGAAGACCTTTGGCTGACTGGATGAGGCTCACCCACACTATGGATGCAAATCAGCTTTACTCAAAGTCTACTGATTTAAACGTTAATCTCATTTACAAAAAGTACCTTCACAAAAACGTCTAGAACAATGTTTGACCAAATATCTGGGTACTGTGGCTTAGCCGGGTTGATACATAAAATTAACCATTACCTTATGCTTAATCTACTTTGTAATTTGCTTTTACTTTTTAAACAAGTTCAGGTTTTGTAAGCCTCTGAGTTAAGCTTAATGATGTGAGAAAGAGAATCCATAAACCTTCCTGTTGAAAAAATAGCAGACAGATTTTTTCAGGAGGTGGGGACCACACAGGGCTGGCCTGCTGTGACACGGCAACTGCAGAAGGGTGGCATCTGCAGCAGACAGTCTCATGTCCTCAGCCCTGCCGACGTCCAGATCACTGTGGGGTGTAGCTATTACTCATGCCTTCTTCTTTGATCGTTGCCTGTTTCCTTATTATTTTTTTCCTTGCTGAAGATAAAAATAAAATGGAAGTAATGATAAAACCACAGTTCATAACCTAAAGTGCCACAAGGATTAATGACAAATTGGTGCCCTGGATATGTTCGTCACACAGCCAATGTCCCCGCTCCTCCTGCTCGCCCCTAAGTCCCTGCTGTGGGTGACACTTGGTTCTGCGGCTCCCTGTCCACCCCCACCCCCATGGGCTTAGTGCCATGTGTGCCCTGAGGAAAGCTGGGCCCCCTCATGGAGGACATCAGTCAGGAAGTGCCTAGGGCAAGGGTTCCAACCTCAGCACTCTTCACACCCTATCAACACCAGGGATGGATATGCCCTGGTTGTGGGTGGGGGGGGCAGTCCCGTGCACTGTAGGGTGTTGAGCAGCATCCTTGGCCTTGACCTGCAAGATGCTAGCTAGTATCATCTACTTCTAGTCACAACAACCCAAGATATCTCCAGGCATCGGGGAGGAGGGGAAGCCGGCCCCAGCTGGGAAGCACTGGTCTGGCCCATCTGACTGTGGGCAGCAGCAGCCAGGGTGCAAGGAGGTGGGGAGGAGCTGGGGTCATGCTGAGCTCACGTTAGGAGGCTGCACAAAGTGTGCAGGAAAAGACCAAGAACCTGGCAGAGGGCAGCATAGGGCGCCTGTGGACAGGAGCCCCGGAGCGGTACCACGTGCAGCTGTCACGGAAGGGCCCTGGTGGCAGGCTCCAAGGCTGCTGCCGTCCACATGGGGTCCAGCCCTGCTCTTCCCATCCATTGCCATGAGTGGACTTGCTGACAAGGTCCCTGTTGCCTTCACAGCCATAAGAACTGTGTTAAGATCCGTCAAATCTGGTCACCTCTCTGGGCCCAGCATCAGGTAGGCCATAGGTTCTGCATGATTCTAAATGTGCCGGCTGTGCGGTCACCACGCTGTCTCTCCTGCTCAGAAAAGCATGCATGGATACATCATGAGAGTCACTGGACTACGTCCTCCCCATAACCTCAATGAGAGGGGCATTTATGAACCTCACAGCTGATTAGCACAGAGTGCTAGGAGCTTTCACCCCGAGAGGCCTTTGTAGGATGGCTGTGGTCAAACGGTGTCCTCCAGGGCATCATTAGAGGGCACAGGAAGGAAAGCCGCAGTAACAGACACGTTGGGATGCCTCCCACATAGGCCTCGCCCCCACCACTCATCAGCACCGGGTATGAGAGTGCGTTTAAGGTTTGGGCTCGACAGATACGTCACCAAAGAAGAGATCAAACAGCACAGAAGAACATGAAAAGGCACTCAGCACTGCTGGTCATTAGGGAAACACAAATTCAAATGATAATGAGATACCACGATTAGAATGGCTACATTAAAAATACAAGATCAAATGTCAGCAAAAATGGAGAGCAACTGGAACTCACATACATTGTTGGTGAGAATGTGAAATGATACAGCCACTTTGGGCCACAGTTAAACCTACTGCACAGGAAACTGCCACGACCCAACACTTTCACTCCCAGGTGATTACCCAAGAGAAAAGAAAACAGCAGCTTCATCACCCACATTGGAAGCAACCCAAAGGGCCCTCCACTGGTGCTTGGATAACAGTGTGATATCCAGCCAATAGAATGCTACTCAGCCATAAACAACTGAGTACTGCTCAGCCACAAACAATTGCTGATACAAGAACATGGATGATCTCAAACGCATTATGCGAAGTGAAAGAAGCCAGATGCTGAAATCTACATTTGGTACAACTGTATTTGTACACCTTTCTGGAAAAGGCAAAACTATAGGGACATAAATCAAGGTTGCTGAGGATGGGGGGAGGTGATTGATGGCCAGGGGAAGGGGAGCTTAGGGGGTGATGGGAATGATCTATATCTTGATTGTGGTGGTGGTCACATGACTGGCTACATTTGTCAACACCTATGGTGTGTACACTGAAAAGGATGAATTAAACCGTACATGCATAATGTACCTCAATAAATCTGTCTTAGAGACAAAAATAGAATGCAAAACCTCCAAAAAGTTTGAAAGCTCAACTCACATGGCCCTGCAGCCCTCTGCAATCTTACCGTGCTCCCCAGAGAAGTTCAGAGATAACAAGCTCAGAGCCATCCCCCCCGAATCTTTGTTTCTGGGTTTTCAGTTTTGGGCATAACCCACAACATCTCTTTAGAAATAAGAAGGAATAAAACTTGCCATGACTCTGTGGCAGCTTCCTTCATGCAAGCATCAGCCCCTCTGCAAAGCTTGCCGGGACTCTGTGGCAGCTTCCTTCATACAAGCATCAGCCCTCTGCTCTTTGCTGAGCCTTTGGTCCAGATGCTTCATTTTTCTATAAACAAGGGTATTAAGAAACAATATTTTTGGCAAGCATTGCTTTCAGAGACTTGTTTTCTTTGGAATATTTCTACAAACAGAAATGTGAAATCAGTCCCTAGTTCAGTATTTTTGAAGTGAAAAGTCAAAACTTTGATCATGATATTTATATGCCCTGCAATAAAATGTTGGTTTGAACACTATATCCATTAGAGAACTCATGTTGAACACGGAGACCTCAGAACAGGGAAAAGGCGAGGTGATTGTGGTTGTGCAGGGCTGGGTGGGCGGCAGGCCCTCGGCCTCCTGAGTCTTCCCCTTGGTCTTTGTCTTGTGCCACGGTCTCCCTGTTTCTGCCCCAGGCCTGGCCACCATGGGAAGAATGGTCACTTTGGTGGGTCCCAGGCATAGTTTGCCAGAGGGCAGGCTACCCGGCCCTGATGGTCAGCCCAGCAGCCTTGAGCCTGATTCTGGCAGGGAACTCACATTGCCTGGGCCCAGAACCATCTCTTGCTACCTTCTAGATATTTCCTTGGGAGGCAGAGCCAGGCTGTCACCTTAGTCAGGTCAGAAGATGCTGTACTGGGCCTTACCCATCTCCCCTTCCCTGCAGATGCTCTTGAACAAGCTGAGTTGGGGTCTGGAAGGAAGTGGGGGGCTCAGGTCAGCCGCCAGGCCTCAATCATGGCCTCCAAACCAGCTTTTACCAGAGTATCCTGTCTTGGGGACAGATGCCAAGAGCCCCTTTCCCAGGCATGAATACTGCAGCATACTGGCTTCCCCTCTCCAATTTGCGTCTTGTTGCTTGCACATGGCTTCCTCCTGAGGGGGCATTCTGGGTCCTGTCCCTCATAGCACCCCCCTCCATGTGTCCCACCCCATGGGGCACAGGCTGTGGTGGAGTCTGAGGTGGGAGCTCCTCAGAGAGTGCCTGGGCCTCCAGCGAAACTGTTCTGCTGTTGCAGCAGGAAAAGCCCTGGGCATTGGGAGAACAGGATGGCCGGGCCACTGTCCCTCTGGAGGGTGCCCAGGCCATTGTCCCTCTGGAGGGTGCACGGGCCACTGTCCCTCTGGAGGGTGCCCGGGCCACTGTCCCTCTGGAGGGTGCCTGGGCCACAGTCCCTCTGGAGGTCCATGAGGGTGGCTCTGCAGGGTGTTACCCTGGTGCCATCCAGGTACCAGGTTTTTGGTGAGCTTTTTTGTTTTTAGAGAGAGCATCTTAGGTGGAAATTATCTCAAACTGCCAGCAAAAGTTGCAAGCACAGGACGAGTACAGAGAACCCACCCTCTTCACCCCATCCCACCTGCCGTCTGACTGTGCCTGCTGCCTTAGCCCTTGCTATCCCTGTCTCTCTCCCATATACACAGTGTATATGATCCCATATACACAGAGCAGGATCATTTCAGAGTCAGTTGCATACATCAGGACCCTGACCCCTGCCTACTTCAGTGTGTATGTCTTCAGCATCAGAATATGCTCTCACATAAGCACTGGGGCCGATTCTTGGCAATGAGACACTGGTAGAAAGCTCCTCACTTGTTGGAAGAGGTGCTCCTCTCCTTCTCCTTCCAATTATTTCCTCCAGGAGCCGTGTCATGTTCCTGCCTGCCTCTTCTGAGGTCGGCTCTGGTTCCTTGTTCTGTGTCTCTAGCCTCTCATCATTGGATGACCCTCCTTGGCCTGTAACCCTGCAGAACTGCCCTGTACTGTTGAGCAGTCTGTGCACTGCATAAAGGCTCCAGGTGAAGGGGCTGCTCTTGCTCTCCTCATGGCTTAGGTGCTCATGGAGCTGCATTTGCCCAGAGCAGAGGCTTTTCCTAATCCCCACAAAGATATCCTGGAAGCCTGGCGTGGCCGGTAAACAAAGGTGTCTTAGGAGGTGGGAGCGATCATGGTATTCCATGCGGCAGAGTTCAGAAAGAGGCAGACTGAGAAGTCAGTGCTGCACTTATCACAGGCTGTCCTGGGTGACTTTGAGATTTGTTTTGGCGGAGTGGTGGAGGTGACAGCCTGATTAGGGTTGTTTCAAGAATTCGAGGAAGCAGTTAGGACATCAAGAATGTGTGTGTCTTTCTGTGTGTGTGTATGTGGGTGTGTAGTGAATAATTTTTTGTTGTGCCAGATCCGTTTTGAATGTAAGCTGGACTTTCACTCCGACAGAGTTTCCAGTCCTCTTCCTCCCAGGTTCTCAAGGTGGCCGGTCCAGACATCTGCCTTGTACCACTGCCTCCTGGTGACCCCTCCCCATGGGACAGTTGGACATAACCTGCCCGACTTGCCTTCAGACCCCACACTTCACATGGACTCTGCAGACCTATGCCCCAGTGACCCTTCAGTCACAGTGAGACCCCATGGAGCTCTGGCCTGCTTGCTCCAGACCCACGGATTAGAACTCCCATGGGAAACCTTCCTGACTAACTCCTTGGTCCCCATAAAGGCGTTGACCCCTGGGTCTCCCTGTCTTTCCCCCTGCCCGGTGGTTGAGTGTGCATGTCCCCAACGGCTCCCCACTCCTGTCAACCCTGCGAGGTGGGCTGCCCTCTCCTCTTGCAGCCCTGGGAGACCGGCTGCTTTTGAGCTCATGAACTCTGCAGCACCGCGTTGTGTGTCTCAGCCCCACTCGCTACTGGTCAGGGCTAGAATTTACAGCCACTCAAGAGAGACCTCGGGCCAAATTAGAAAAAAATTAGTATTTACAAAACTGTGTGTGTGTATGTGTGGGTGTGGGTGTGTGTGGAGGGCTGTGTGGAGGGCTGTGTGGTATGTGTATACATGAGTATGTGTGTGGGGTGTAATGTGTATATGTGTGTGGGGTGTAGGGTGTGAGTAGTGTAGGGTGTGTGGGGTGTGTGTATGTGTGTTGTGTGTGTGGCTGTTTGTGTGGGATGTGAGTGTGGGTGGTGTAGGGTGTGTGTGTGGGGTGTGTGTGCATGGTGTGTGTGTGGGGTGGTGTGTGTATGTGTGTATAGGTATGTATGTGTGGTGTGTGTATGGTGGGTGTGTGGTGTGGGGTGTGTGTGTGGTGTGTGTGTAGGGTGTGTGTGTGATGTGTGTCCATGTGTATGTGTGGTGTGGTGCATGTGTGGTGTGTGTGCACAGGGTGTGTGTATGTTGTACGATGGGTGTGTAGGGTGTGTATGTGTGATGTGGGGTGTGTATGGGGTATATGTGTGTGTATGTGTGGGGGGGTGTGTGGGGGTGTGTGTGTGGTATGTGGGGGGTGTGTGTGTGGTGTGTGGTGCGTTCATGTGTATGTGTGGTGCATGTGTGTGTGGTGTGGTGTGTGTGGGTGTGGGGTATGGGGGGTGTGTGTGTGGTGTGTGTAGGGTGTGTGTGTTGTGTGGGGTGTGTGTGTGGCATGTGCATGGTTTTGTGTGTGTGTGGTGTATGTAGGGTGTGTGTGTTGTGTGGAGTGTGTTGTGTGGGGTGTGTGTATGTGTGGCTTGTGTGTAGTTTTGTGTGTTTGATGTGTGGTGTGTGCGTGTGTGTGTGGTGTGGTGTTGCGTGTGTTGTGTGTTGTGTGTGGTGTGTGTGGGGTGTGTCACACATATATTGGAATCTGAACCAGGTGCTGTTTGTAATCACCCGGCCTCTGGTACTTCACTGAAGCAGCCCACATGGACGAAGGGGCCCTTCCCAGTGCTGCAGAGTCTTGAGCTAAGAGTTCACAAAGTCCAAGACAAAGCGTATGGGACATGGGACTTCCTCCCCCACGCTCCTCCTGTCCTCTGCCTCCTTGGTGAGCTGGCCGTGTGGGGAGACCCCAGACCTGGTGCATGGCTGGTTTTGCTCTGCGCCTACACAGACTGGAGATGCCCTTGATGACACCATCTGTTCCTCCCGTGCTTTCAGACACAGTGGGTGCCCTGTACCCAAGTGTGTGTCACGCAGGGGTGCTGGGGTCACTTTCGTCTCTATTCCCCATTAAACATCTTTTACCATTTTAACATGCAGGCATTTAGAAACTCTTTTTTCATATAATAATTGTCTGAGCTCAGAAAAGCCAGCAGCGTTACTCACTGTCACCAAAGTCCAGATGGTATTTTTATTCTGCGCTCAAATTGGCTTCCTCGTTTCTTTCCAGGCCCTGTAAGCAGCTTAAAATTTCCATTTTCCAGGTCAAGCTGTTCTTTAATCAACCAGAAAGCGTAGGACACACATATTTCTTAGTTTCTTCCAAACTGAGATAGAGAAAGGAGGATTTTTTTAAGTATGTATAAATTCGTATTCATTTTATGAAGAGGGAAGGAAAGGCCCACTCCGCCAGTGCCCCATTATAGCCCATACACCCTGCAGGTGGCTGGGGCATGCAGAAGCGTTGGGTTGCCTCTGGGTGACAGGGGGCCTAGAGCCCTTGCATCTTGGCTGTGACTGTGGCCTTGGATCGAGCACAATGGGTGAGGGCCTTCTGAATAAGAAGGGCACTGCCACGCCCTATGAGGCTGATGAGCAAGTCAGTTCTTCTAACACAAACTCTGCGTTCCTTGTGGCTCCCCAGAAAAGTTAGAGGACTTGGGAGATGGAAAGGAACCAGGTCTTCTAGTCCAACTTGCTCACTTTTCAGATGCAGAGTTCAGTTCACCGAGGCCGGGGCAGTATCAGGATCAGAACTCAGACCCTTTGACCCCAGGGCTCTTTGCCCCCAGCATAGGGAGGCTGGAGAGGGCCCTCTGCCTGTCCCCAGTCTTGGGACAGTCCTCTGTGCAGAGTTGAAACACTCAAAGAGAGGTGAAGGCGGGGTAAGGAGCCTGGGTTGCAAGTTTCCGGGAGTTAGCGGGACCCCGCCGTGCCCTTGGTTTTTCCTCTGTGGCCCTTCTTCGGCTCAGGAGCTCTTCACTATGCTGTTCCTGGTGCCACCTGTCCCAGAGGTTGTGAGCTGGTACCGTGTTCTCCTCTGCCCTCGAATATGACTTCCATCTGTTTCCTCCTCAGTATTTACAATGCAGACAGCAATTGCCTGACTCTGTGTTGCTGCCCTTCCAATCCAGGCTGCCTGGGTCAGCTGCGCGCCTGTTTCTGTAGATTTGGAGGGGCCTCATCTGGGCTGGCTTTGCATAACGAGAACAAACAACAGCTGTCCAAACTGCCGTGGAACCAACTTTCCTTGCTTTGAGAAGAAGCTAGAATTCAAGGTGCTGCGTGAACTTATTTCCAGACAGGTGGTCCTAAATGGGACCTCTTGCGTGGATCTCAGAAAATGACAGTCCCTAAAATAAGTCCATTTGTTTTTCCAAAATCACCAAAAACCTGGGAGTGGAACGCGGTCACCTTTGAGGCACAGCTTGACTGTGACTGTGGCCTTCGATTGAGCACAGTGAGTGAGGGACTTTTGAATAAGAAGGACACCACCACGCCCTACAAGGCTGATGAGCAAGTCAGTTCCTCTAAGGCAAACTCTCCTTGTGGCTCCAAAAAAGTCAGAGGACTTTGGAGATGGAAAGGAACCGGGAGGTCTTCTAGTTCAATTTGCTCACTTTTCAGATGCAGAGCTCAGCTCACCAAGGCTGGGGCAGCATCAGGATCAGAACTCAGACCCTTTGATCCCAGACAGGTAGTCCTAAGATTATTAGAAGCTCAGTTTATGACAACTTCTGGGAACCAATCATTTGAAGCAGAAGGTAATGTTTCCTGCTCCGGTGAAATGAAGACTAGTTGAAGAAACAGTTTGCAGAAATATTGAAGCATAGCTCTGTTCAGCTCTGTCTTAAATAGAGCTTGTGGCAGCAGTCAGGCCTTGAGGGGCATTAAGGGCTGAACTGCATCCACCCCAAACTGATATGTTAAAGCCCTAACTCCCAATACCTCCCAATGTGACTCTATTTGGAGGTAGAATCTTTAAATAAGTGAATAAATCAGTCACTAGTGTGGGCACTAATTCAATCTGACTGTGTCCTTATCGAAAGAGGAGATGAGGACACAGATACTCACAGAGGGACGGCCACGTAAGGACACGGAGAAGACACCATCTGCAAGCCAAGGAGAGAGGCCTCCCGGGGAACCAGCCCTGCCGATGCCTTGATCTCGGACTTCCAGCCCCCAGAACTGCTAGAAAATAAATGTCTGTCATTTTAAGCCACCCAGTCTGTGTTATCTTGTTATGGAAGCCTTTGTAAATTGATACAAGGGACAAGGCAGTCAGAAGTGGCATTTGACTTCCAATTAGAAGTCTTACAAATGCTGTAGGCTCTAAGCCCAGGGTCAAGGTGGGAGGCTGCATGCACTCGGGAAGTGCTAAACAAGTGGCTGGTCACTACTGATTGGTCCACACGTGGGGCCATGGGTGCAGAAACTGCCGTTGTTTTTAGCAACACCCTCATAGACCTAGGAAACAATGCTGTCATCACCAGCTACAACTCTGCCTCTCTTCACATGTTAACTTTGTTAATAAAGGAAGATAACTTTGATAATGATTGCCTATAAGGACTTTCTTTTGAACAAGATAAATTTCTGTGGCAGAGATCGCTGGTTCCCACCCCCACATCCACCCTCCACCTCCCCTTCCTTCTTAGCAACAGAACTCCGTTTTATTTGGAGTGTTTAATGTGCCCAGCTAAAAGACCACCTTTCCCAGCCTCTTGTTCCTTTTGGCCCTCATAAGATGTTCTGCCAAAAAGATGTCCATGGAAACATGCTGTGGGGATTCTGGGAAGTCTTTGTCAAGGGGAGGGGACACTTCTCTTGGATCTCTCTGCTTCTTTCTTTCTGTTGCCTGGAATTTGTATGCCATAGCTGGTGCTCTAGCAGCCATATTGTTCCATGAGTTGCCTCTGAGGAGAGAAGCCATATGTGGTAGAACACAAAACCAGAAGCAGCCTGGGAGTCTGGTGGCTTCCATATTTTCCCTGGAACACCTGCTTTCACACTTGTTTTATGTATGACAACGAAAACTTTCTGTGTTTAAGCCACCACAGTAAGAGCTTTGCTACGTCCAGCTGAGCATAGTCCTAACATTGTCCGTGTTTCAAGATGAATGAAGGCATCTTAGTCCAAAGAGTTTTTTAAAAGTACCCGAGTGTACATTTGGTGACTAGAAGCGCCTCCCTCTTTTCTGGCCTGAAGGGGTGTGAGAACCTCTGGGTTACATGAATCTGGTGCACTCAGATACATGGGGTGTCCTTCTTGTTCCCAGATTGACGACTCTGCTTTCTCTTGGTCCATGATGGAGGAGGAAGCCTGAACGCATGCCTCTATCAGCAATGCTGCAGCCCCACACTTGCCACTTGAAGAAAGTGCTTTGAAAACCCAGACAGCCGCATACCATTAGAAACAGCTAAGAGGGCTGTAGCTGGCAAAGGCAATGCGTAGCTTTTTCCTTTCTTTTCACTTGTGTTTTCTTTTCTTGGCTTTAGCTTGATCTTAATCCATGTTAGCATTTCCATGTGTTTTCTCTGTAAAAGGAGTGACTTTGGAGCTTTGCAGATTGGAAAAATAAGTGGGGTGAAGGGAGGGTGAGACCTGGGTGAGCCCAGACCCGGTGGTCCAGGATCCAGACCCTCAGCACAGACTGCCCTTCCCCCAGGCAGGTCCAAGCCCGGGGTTGGGGACCGGGTTCGTGGAAGAGACCCCAAAGACACCCTGGAGAGGCAGCCGTGTGGTTCCTGGCAGCCACAGTGCAGAGACTCACTGCAGGAAACAATGGGGCACCTGGCCCAGTTACAAATGGGATCCGTGGGCACAAACAAGGGCAGAGCCCAGCGAGGAGTCAGCGAGCGCTCTGGAAATAGCGTTGTTGGCTGATTGAAGGTGTTTGTGGTTGAACCAGGTGGCCTATTTCAAAATAGCAACCTGACCAGGCGCAACTGGGCTCTCCTTCCCTCCTTGCAGATGTTGTGAGGACCCAGAGGCGGGGTCAATCCAGTCACTTCCGGAGGCTGCTCTGGTCCATGCCTCAAGGGCAGGAGTTTAAGAGGTGGTCCCAGGAGGCAGTCCTTGGTCTCAGTCTTGCCTGTGGGGGTCCCTGCACTGGCTGAGGCTCAACACTGCAGGGGAAGGCTGACTCCATCTCCAGCCATCCCGGAATTTCCCTTCATAGGCAGCCAATAGCAAGCTGGACTCCACAACTCTCTCGAGTGCTGACCCACGTGGGAGGTGCCGCGCCGTCCTCAGAGGGGCCCAGACAGAGGAGCCTGCCTTTGAGGGAAGCAGGTGCAAGTCCACCTCATCGCAGCCTCTTCTCTGCTCCTGTGTTTTTACCTCTATTGCTCAAGACTTGTCCTTTGAAAGCTAGTGTTGAGGGATAGAGTTCTATGAATCATGAGATGTCACTGGTTGCAGAGGTTTTTTTTTTTTTTTTTGAGATGGAGTTTTCCCTCTTGTTGCCCAGGCTAGAATGCAGTGGTGCAATCTCGGCTCACTGCAACCTCCACCTCCCAGGTTCAAGTGATTCTCCTGCCTCAGCTTCCCGACTAGCTGGGATTACAGGCATGTGCCACCACGCCTGGCTAATTTTTGTATTTTTAGTAGAGACAGGGTTTCACCATGTTGACCAGGCTAGTCTCGAACTCCTAACTTCAGGTGATCTGTCCATCTTGGCCTCCCAAAGTGCTGGGATTACAGGTGTGAGCCACTGTGCCTGGCCAGGTTGCAGAGTTTTAAATTTTTTTAAAATTATATGCCCAGGTTATTATTGGTCCACTGAGCATTCTCTTGAACAAGGATGAAGCTCAGAAGCCCCTCTGCCCTGCAGAAGGCCCCCTCTGGCCCAAGTTCTGTCTCATCTTGGCTTTTGATCAGGCTTCCCCTGGGAACTTTCCAAAAGTCCGGTGCCAGGCTGCACCCCAGGCCACTTGGGTCCGGTCTCCTGGGGAGGGTGTGGGTGCTCCCTGCCATCCCAGCGTGTGCCGGGGCTGAGGGTTATTGCCAGATGTGGACACAGGGCACAGCCAGGGGCAGATGGGTGCTGGAGCAAGGCCCTGCTGTCAGCTCAGGAAGCCTGACCTTTCGAGGGGCCCAGCCTTGCCGATGGCAAGTGAGCTTCAGCCTCCGAAACTCAGGTTGCTGTGGCCTAGGCTACAGTTAGAGACCTGGGCAAGGACGAGTCTTCACTGATTAGCGGACTTCGGCACATCCTTGCCCTGAGCTGTAGGGCCCTCCTGTGTACCCAGGGATGAAAGCAGCCCCTTGCAGGCTCACTGTGAAGGTGGAGGTGAGAGCAGCGGGGCCCTTGCACAGTACTGGACCCACGCTGCTCCAAGTCTCTTCCACTTGAACAGCGTTCTGAGAACACTCAGATCTGGGTGCTCCCTGGGCTGGCCTCCTCCTTTATCTGCTGATCTTCTGACAGACTTTCCTAGCTCCTGAAGTATGTTTTCTCCTTCAAGAGATTTTCGGCCAGGTGCAGTGCCTTGCGCCTGTAATCCCAGTACTTTGGGAGGCCAACGTGGGCGGATCACCTGAGGTCAGGAGTTTGAGACCAACCTGACCAACATGGGGAAACTCTGTCTTTACTAAAAATACAAAAATTAGCTGGGTGTGGTGGCAGGTGCCTGTAATGGCAGTTACTCAGGAGGCTGAGGCAGGAGAGTCACTTGAACCCAGGAGGTGGAGGTTGCAGTGAGCCGAGATTGCACCACCACACTCTCTCTGTTGCCTGGGCAACAGAGCGAGACTCCATCTCAAAATAAAATAAAATAAAAATAAAAATAAAAAAAAGAGATTTTCACTATTTTCTCTGTCCAGTTCCTTTGGGAGCTGTTCGCCTGTTGGGGGAGGTCACTGCCTTTCCCCATGCACTGGTTTGCTCGTATTGGAGACCAGCAGGTGCCTGTGGGTTTTTCCTTCTCTGCTTTATTTCCCCTTCCACTGACATTTCACATTTCCTCAACTTGGCCTTTCTGCTTTCTTTAGGGCCTTCCCCCACTCTATGATCTGTCCAGGTGAAGTTGTGGGTTAATTATAATAATAACCCTCTGTTTTGTCACTATTTCCTCCCAGAGTGTTCTCTAATCAGCAGAACTTTTCTTCTGCTGGTTCTAAACCTCGGGCTAATCCGACCATGGTTTTCTGAGCGATTTGGTCTGTGTGGCCATGAAATCCCCGCTTGCTTGGCTGGGTCAGTTCACTGAGTACCCTGCCCATGGTTCCTTCTTGTCCTCTTAACCCCAGGGGGTCTTTGACGGCCCAGGCAGACAAGCCAATGCTGCCTGTGCTGGTGTGTGCATGTATGTGTGACGCGTGTGCACGTGCAGGCATCATAGTCTGTCATTTACCCACAGCGAGTTGCTTCTCCCCTTCCGCTGGTCGCTGTTTCCTTCATTCCCTTGGGCCTGATGTTGCACAGTTACTTGGCAGAATTCCCGCTCATTTCTCAGCGAGAGGGCAGAAGAAGTTATCAATTAATCTCCGAGGGATTTGGTCTAAGTGAAGAAAGCACGAGTGAGAATTTTACATCACCCTGTGGGGAAAGGTTTTCGTCCAAGAATTTTCTAATGACAGTGTTTGGGTGTGGACATCGTGCCCAGCAACGTGAAAACGTGATGTTTTGATGAGGGGTTATGAAAATTGATTCTTGGATGTATAGACACTAGCATTCACGAATTGCCAGATTCCATGGTATGGTGACAGGAGGGCCTTACCATCTTGGTTTAAGTGAAACACAGTGTATTAGTTCATTTTCACATTGCTGATAAATACATACCCGAGGCTGAGCAATTTACAAAAGAAAGGGGTTTCGTTAGACTGACAGTTCCACATGGCTGAGGAGGCCTCACAATCATGGCAGAAGGCAAGGAGGAGCAAGTCACGTCTTACATGGTTGGTGGCAGCAAAGAGAGAGCTTGTGCAGAGAAACTCCCATTTTTAAAACTATCACGGCTAGGGGCAGTGGCTCACACCTGTAATCCTAGCACTTTGGGAGGCTGAGATGGGTGGATTGCCTGAACTCAGGAGTTCAAGACCAGCCTGGGCAATATGGTGAAACCCCATCTCTACTAAAAAATATCAAAAATTATCTGGGCATGTTGGCACACGCTTATAATCCCAACTACTGGGGAGGCTGAGGCACAAGAATCACTTGGACCTGGGAGGCAGAGGTTGGAGTGAGCCCAGATAGCACCACTTCACTCCAGCCTGGGCAATAGAGTGAGGTTCTGTCTAAATAAAATAAAATAAAATAAAATAAAACCATCAATCTTGTGAGACTCATTTACTATCAGGAGAACAGCACAGGAAAGACCTGCCCCCATGATTTAATCTTCTCCCAACAGGCTGCTCCCACAACACACGGGAGTTATGGGAGCTACAGGATGAGATTTGGGTGGGGACACAGAGCCAAACCATATCACATAGTCATGGGGCTGTGGAGACCCAGGGTGGCTGCCTTTATCCCCACCAGGGCTGCTAGACACCCTCCTCCAGGATTTGAACTGATGAACAGCACAGTCAGGGGCAGGACCTGGGTGCAGCTTCCCCCACTCTCGTGCATGTCCTTAGAAGGTACTTGAAGCAAGGGGCTAGCCCCAGGCTCCAAGAGATAAGAGCGCTGGGGTGCCTCATCAGGAACTGTGGTGCCCCTGCAGCTCCTCTCTAGGAAGGCAGAGAAGGCACCCATGTCAGCACCTTTCAGCTGGTGCCAGGTCAGACAAAGGCACTGTCTCCACTGCAAACAAACAATTCTTTTTTGATGAACCAGAAGTCAAGAAAACAGGGCTGCAACACAGTAGTGAAGAGGTAGAAACAACTCAAAAGTCCAACAACAGCTGCACAGGTAGGCAAAATGCAGGACGTCCATACAGTGGAATAGTATTCATCCATGAAAAGGAATGGAGTACAGGTACATGCTACAGCAAGGGTGAACCTTGGAAAAATTGTGCTAACAGCAAAAGAAACTATCATCAGAGTGAACAGGCAACCTACAGAATGGAAGAAAATTTTTGCAAGCTACTCATCTGACAAAAGTCAAATATCCAGAATCTACAAGGAACTTAAACAAATTTACAAGAAAAAAACAAACACTCCCATCAAAAAGTGGACAAAGGATATGAACAGACACTTCTTAAAAGAAGACATTTATGTGGCAAACAAACATATGAAAAACAGCTCATCATCACTGGTCATTAGAGAAATGCAAATTGAAGCCACAATGAGATACCATCTCATGCCAGTTAGAATGGCGATCATTAAAAAGTCAGGAAACAACAGATGCTGGAGAGGGTGTGGAGAAATAGGAACACTTTTACACTGTTGGTGGGAGTGTAAATTAGTTCAACCGTTACGGAAGACAGTGTGACAATTCCTCAAGGATCTAGAACCAGAAATGTCATTTGACCCAGCAATCCCATTACTGGTTATATACCCAAAAGATTGTAAATCATTCTACTATAAAGACACATGCACGCATATTTATTGCAGCACTATTTACAATAGCAAAGACTTGGAACCAACCCACATGCTTCATTAATGATAGACTGAACAAAGAAAATGTGGCACATACACACCATGGAATACTGTGTAGCCATAAAAAAGAATGAGTTCATGTCTTTTGCAGGGACATGGATGAAGGTGGAAGCCATGTTTCTCAGCAAATTAACACAGGAACAGAAAACCAAACACTGTATATTCTCACTCATAAGTGGGAGTTGAACAATGAGAACATGTGGACACAAGAGGGGAACATCACACACCGGGGCCTGTTGGAGGGTGAGGGCAAGGGGAGGGAGAGCATTAGGACGAATACCTAATGCATGTGGGGCTTGAAACCTAGACGACGGGTTGATGGGTGCAGCAAACCACCATGGCACATGTATACCTATGTAACAAACATGCATGCTCTGCACATGTACCCGGGAACTTAAAGTAAAATAAAAAAAAATAAATTAAAAAAGAAAAGAAAATATTGGGTTAAGTAAAAGAAACAGATACAAAAGACCCAAAATTGTATGGCTCAATTTATGTGACATGTCCAGAATATGCAAATTCATGGAGACAGAAAGCAGACGAGTGGTTGCTTACGGCTGAGGGTGACAAGGAGATTGGGAGGATTGAAGAAGTAACAGCTAAAGGGGCTTCTTTTTGGGGATGATGAAAATGTTCTAAAATGGACGGCGGGGATGGTCACACAACTCCATGCTGAAAAGTGAATTTTACACTTTAAATGGGTGAATTGAATAGCATGTGCGGTATAGCCCAATAAAGCTGTTACAACAAAGAATCAAGAAACAAACAAAAGTGGCAGGGTTGGGAGGACGGCTCTGGAGGTAGCAGGGAGGGTCACAGTCCCCAGGGCCCACCTGGGAGCTCTCCCATTCCCCGGAAGACATGCTGCCACGGCCCCTCCCACCAGTTGTCACTTAATCTCTGGAAGAGTCACCACAAATGCCCTGTTGCAATGGCTCTTCCCAGCAGAAGGGGAGAAAAAAGAGGCCTGAGTCCCTGGGAACTGATCAAAGGTCTGAGCTGTGCTGGCAGTGACCATTGTGCAATTGAACAAACACGTGGCAGGAATATAAACAGACTCCACCTTTCAGCATCGAGGTTGGTTAGGAACGTGGCTTGACAGCCAGCTTTGTCTTCCTAAGCTGATGTTAAACTCCATCCATCACTTTCATTCTTTGCTTGAATCTTGTTCTTTCCATTTGGAGCCATGTACTCTGGGTCTTAGAGAATGGAAACAGGCCCGAAAGCCTATCAGATGCACTTAGGATAAATGAGAAGTCATTCGTTCGTCATGGCGTTAGGAAGATGACGGTGACCCTGTAGGTAGAGATGGCCTTCCAGAGCATATTGCCTGAATCCTGCCTATATCCAAGCTGGTGAACTCTGGCTGCCTGCCGGCTGAATGATGGGGTCGTTTTCAATTCCACCCAGCTCCTAGCTTGCTGTTCTTTTCCTTCCCACTGGCCTGCAGCTCTCCCTTCCTTGGGTCCCCGGCCCCTGCCCTCAGCCCCACAATCCTGGAGCTGCGTTCAAGTCCCTTATGGCCTTCTACACTCTGTGAAGACAAGCACACGAACCACTGTTCATTCTGTGGTAGACTGAATAATGGCCCCCCAAGATATCTGCATGCTAATCCCCAGATATGTGACCCTACAAGGCAAAGGCACTTGGGAGAGGTGACTAAGTGAAGGATCTTGAGCTGGAGAGATTTTCCTGGATATCCAGGTAGGCCCCAAATCTCATCGCAAGGGTCCATGCAGGGAAAGAGGGAGGGCAGGAGGGTCAATGAAGGAAGTAGAGATCAGAGCTGGAGAGAAGTTTGAAGAGGCTGCCCTCTGGCCTTGAAGATGGAGGAGGGGCCACAAGCCAGGGGATGCAGGCAGCATCCAGGAGCTGAAAAGGCAGGAAATGGATTCTCCCCTGAAACTCCAAAAGGAATACGAAGCTGCTGACACCTTGATTTTAGACTTTTGACATCGGGACCTGCAGGGTAACGTGTTATTCTGCCTGGGCTGCTGTGACAAAACACCATAAACTGGGCGGTTTATAAACAACAGATATTTATTTGTCACAGTTCTGGAGGCTGGGAAGTCCGAGATCAAGGCACTGGCAGACTTAATGTCTAGCGAGGGCTGCTTCCGGTGTATAGCTGGCATCTTCTCACTGTGTCCCCACATGGTGGAAGGGGTGAAAGGTGTCTTTCTAGGGTACCTTTTATAAGGGCATTAATGCCATTCACGAGAGCCTCATCCCTATGAACTAATCACTTCCCAAAGGCTCCACCTCCTGATACCAGCACCGTGGGGGTTAAGATTTCAACACGTGAATTTGGGTGGGACATACTCTCAGTCTGTGGCAGGTAATAAGCATGTGTCCTCCAAGCCCTTGAGCTTGTGTGCTTTGTTACAGCATTGATGGGAAACTGACACATGGGTTTTACGCTTGGCAAAGGCAGGGAAACAGGCAAGGTTTCACAAGAAAGGAAGCTGTAAGATCCCAAAAGTCACTAGTTCTGGAGGACACTGTCCTTCACCCAGTATCAACAGGCCCAGGTCTGTTTTCCACAGTTCTTCTCTGACTCTCTGGTTGAAACTTATCCAGGGAGTTTCCCAATTCTTGTGTGTTGGGGGGGTCATTTTGCCCAACCTTGACCAGGCTGGAGCTTGGGCTGGGTGCCCTGGGCAGGCTGCAGGGTGGCTGCTGGGGGTGGCCTGGCCACTAGTTCTGATGGAGCTCCAGCCTCTCTCCTCACCTGTCATGAGCATGCCTGCCTCTCCCCATCCGGAGACGCTGGATGCCCACGTTTTCTTTTTGCCGCCATTTCAGAGTCTGCTGGGGAGGAGGGTGAACGCTTTGCCCGCCCCCTCCCCCCCCCCGTTAGGTGGCCCTGCTTATCTCTGCAAGTTGTCTCTGGATGCCTCACAGGAGTCTTTGTGACTCCAGGCCCTGGAGGTTGGCCTGGCCCTTGAAACTTCCCCAGCAGTCCTGGGGCCTCATTGCTGGGTTTCAGTCCTGGGGCCTCATTGCTGGGCTTCAGCCCTGGGGCCTCGTTGCTGGATTTCAGCCTGCCCCACTGTTCCCTGGGGCTCTGGGCTCCTCCCTCCCTGGGGCTCAGTTTGCCTGCAGTCTGCTCAGCAGCTGGAAGAGGAGGCGGTGCTTCCTCACTGAGGCTCTCTGCTTCCTCACTGAGGCTCTCCGCCTCCCGTACTTTGCCGTCTATGTTCTGAGCTGATGTCTTAACAAAGACTCCCTCCTTGGTCGCGAGTGACAGAGCAGGGGCCAAGCTCCCTGTGTCTGGTGACCTTGAACCCCTTCTGCCATGCCCAGCGGGCTTCTGTCCCTTTTGCTTCCAAGTTTCTGTTTTCCACTTGATGGTAGCTTTGAGCTCTCTACTCCTTTGAAACTCCGACCCTAATGATGCCGGAGGGAGCCCTCCATGCTCAGAGGACCAGCTGCAGTCATCTCTTCAAATTCCTTTTGACTCATTCTTGGTCATCACTAGATGCGTGGTTGAGTCCTTGCTTGGTAGCAGGGGCTGGGGATTCTGTGGTTATTCCGGCCCTCTAGGAGTTTTCAGTGTCATGGAGACTACCAAATACAGAACTATACAAACATCTAATTCCATTGTGATGAGGGGTGTGATAAGAAAGTTCAGGGCAGTGCGGCGGGGCCCATATGATTTCAGGACCAGTGAGGCCATCCATGAGTGTGATGTTTAGGCTGAGAGTGGACATTTGAGCAGCAGGGAAAGGACTGCATCTGTGTGTGTGCAGACGTGTATGTACATTTGCTTACCACAGGGCAGGACGCGGCATTCCAGATATGTTCAAAAGGACGTCCGACTGCTCGTTCACTTATCTGTCTGGGAACTGCTCGTGGAGCACCACGATGCCAGGCCCCGGGCTGGCGCATGAAGCAGTGTGGACTCAAATGGGGAGTGGATGCCAGTGAGTGGTCACTCCCTTCTCTCTGTCGGGAAGGAAGGTAGCAGCTTGGGCAAGAGCGATGGCCAGGAGAGCAGGGAGGCTGCACGGAGAAAGAACGGAGAATGGTCAGAAGGTCCTGGGTGCCCCAGGGCCAGAGGCTGATTGAAAGTGCAGGACAAGGTGCAGGGCAGGCCCCAGGGACCTCTGGTCTCCAGCATGAACAACTGGGGGACCTTGGGGTCCCTTGAAGGAGAGGGGCAGGCACAGAGAAGTGAGTTGTGGGGGCAAGGGGCTGTGAGCTCCTATTCCCACTTCTCCTGGGGTGAGTGATGGTGGGGAAGCAGGGAGTGCAGCAGAGAGAAGGGGGGCGCCTCAGAGAACCCCATGCAACTGTTCTGTGGCCCTGATGTGACTGTTCCACAGCCCTGATGCGACTCTTCTGCGGCTCTGATGTGACTGCTCTGCTGCTCTGATGAGACTCTTCTGTGGCCCTGATGCGACTGTTCTGTGGCCCTGATGCGACTGTTCTGTGGCCCTGATGTGACTGTTCTGCAGCCCTGATGTGACTGTTCTGCAGCCCTGATGTGACTGTTCTGTCACCCTGAAGCGACTGTTCTGTGGCTCTGCTGTGACTGTTCTGTGACCTTGAGGTGACTGTTCTGCAGCTCTGATGTGACTGTTCTGTGGCTCTGATGCGACTGTTCTGTGGCCCTGATGTGACTGTTCTGCAGCCCTGATGTGACTGTACTGTAACCCTGAAGCGACTGTTCTGTGGCTCTGCTGTGACTGTTCTGTGACCCTGAGGTGACTGTTCTGTGGCTCTGATGCGACTGTTCTGCAGCCCTGATGTGACTGTTCTGTAACCCTGAAGCAACTCTTCTGTGGCTCTGATGTGACTGTTCTGTGGCCCTGATGCAACTGTTCTGTGGCCCTGATGTGACTGTTCTGTGGCTCTGATGTGACTGTTCTGCAGCTTTGATGTGACTGTTCTGTGGCTCTGATGTGACTCTTCTGCGGTTCTGATGTGACTCTTCTGTGGCCCTGATGTGACTGTTCTGTGGCCCTGATGCGACTGTTCTGTGGCACCAGCATTCTTCAGAGCCACACTCAGATGGAAGCTTTGCCATGTGCAGGAGATGAAACCAACTGTCATTCATCCTTCTGGAACGTCTTTCCTAAAGACATTCTCTCTCTGGCCCTGTTCACAGGGCAGGCTGAAGGACAAAGGACAGGAAGGTAAGGTCCCAGGAGTGACCCCCAGCTGTGGAGGATGAGAGTTGTTGGATAAATGTCCCAGCTCCCTTCTCCCTCCATGGGGCAGTTTTGGGGCATGTTCTGCTCAGACCTCAATGCAGTCCCAGTGGGATGAACCAAAGTTCCCTCCAGCAGGGACCCTCTCTCTAGGGTACTTGCCCTCCTGCCTTCACTGTGCTTCCTGGGATCACCCCCAAAATCAACTGCTTGCCCCCAAATCTTTGTCTTAGAGTTTTCAAGGGAGGGAAGTGAAGCAAAGACACTCATGAAAGTTCTTCATATATACTATGATCAGCTCTGTCAGTTTAATGGAAAAGTTGGTAATGGTGCGTCATTATTATTATTATTTTGAGACAGGGTCTTACTCTGTCACCCAAACTGGAGTGCAGTGGCGCAGTCTCAGCTCACTGCAACCTCGACCTCCCAGGCCCAAGCAATCCTTCCATCTCAGCCTCCCAAGTAGCTGGGACTACAGGCACATGCCGCCATACCTGGCTAATTTTTTTGTACAGATGAGATTTTGCCATGTTGCCCAGGCTGGTCTCGAACTCCTGAGCTCAAGTGATCCACTTGCTCTGGCTTCCCAACGTGTTGGGATTACAGGCGTGAGCCACTCCATCGGCTGCATAACTTTTTAAAATGAGAAAATATCTTAGGAATAGTGCTCGGTGAAACGTTTTATTGAGTCATAGAGATTCCAATTTACTTATTTGCAGCTAGATTTTTCTGACATTTAAGAACTTGTGTCTCAATTAATTTGCCCTGTAAAAACAACACGTGGCTGCACACTGCCATCCCACCCAGGTTAGGTATGAGGGGGAGGAGGGGAGCAATCCTGCAGGCACGGATTTGGAGGCGGGGTGACCTTCCTAACATGTTTTAAATTACACCGTGGAGGCACCTTCAGCTGTGCCTGCATCTGAGGTCAGTTCCAATCCCCACGTCCACCCCCCTACACACACCTCTTCGCTCCGTTCCATCCCGCTCGTCTCCCCTGCAGGGTGAGATCCGAAATAAGCAGAAATACTGTGGATGTCAGAAAGCAGGTGTCTAAAGCACCCTGTGCTCTTGAGCCTGTGGTTGCTGCAGGTTTTTAAATTGATAACAGGGGTGAATCAAGAAGGCAGATGCTTTGCTGTGGCCCTACCCAGAGCCAAGGCCAAGCGGAGGTTCTGCTCACAGTCACCCTTCCTTCTAAGGCTCCAGGTCTGCGATGTAATTACCACCAAAAGCAGAATCAAGCCAAGTTGTCCAATATAACGTAATTCATTATATTTCACCTGTAACAGTTACTCACTGGTCCATACTTGTCGGGCCGGCTCTGGCGGATGGCAGGTCAGTCTCTGTTGGCCCCTTGAAGCTCATCTGTGCTGCCTGAGGATGTGGCAGAAGCCCATATTTTGGAGCATCTTTTTACCCTTTTGTTATGGAACCCAGAGATCCCTCGCCTCAGTGCTTGGGACTTGCTTGGTTTAAGAAGTCAGAACAGGAGGGCTGTGATAATCACACACTGAATATTGTGATGCACAAGGGTCGGTGGTCTCTGCCCGAAGGGTGGAGAGGGCAATGTGCGAGCCACAGAGCGCCCACCAACACTGAGGGACGAGGCACAGGGAATTCTAACCTCCCAGCAATGGGTGATCAGCACGGGATCTACTTTAATACCATGAATAGTGTCTCCAGTGACATTACAGTGACAACAGCAACTAAAAGCACGCTCCATTTTACAAAGTATCTCACATCCATGGTCTCGTTTGATCCTGACGATAGCTTGTGAGCGAGGTTTTCTTTAGCCTCATCTCACCCAGGAGGAAGCTGGGGCTCAGAGAAGCTAAGTGCGGCCCACCAGCTAGTAAAGGATAGTGCCGAGGCCCATGGGACCTTCCGAGCCTCATGGCTGGGCTCTGGCTGGGTTTGGTGACAATGGCTCTTCTCTGGACAATTGTGGGTGCACAGGAAGGTGGCCCCTTGGGCCACCTGGCTGCAGCAGCTCCATCTGTGAGTTCCCATCCAGTCCCCAAGAGCCAAGGGCATCACTTGTCAGACGACCGACCGAGAGCCACATGAAACCTTGGGCCTTTGCTGGTGTCTCTTTAGAGGCTTGAAGATAGCCGGCGTGTCTCACTCTTCTTGGCCTGAGGCTGCCAGCCCACCTCATGCATCCCATTCCACGCTCCTCATCACCCAGCCTGCCCCAGCTTAGTGTCTTCTGGGCTCTTCATTCCAGCCTCAGGGCACCTCCCTGCAGCCTCATGCCTGCCTCCTGTTGGCTGTGGCTTTGAGCGCCTGGAATGGGTTTCTTTGGGAGCTGGTGGTCTCCAGCATTGGAGGTAATCCTATAGAAGCTGGATGCCCAACTTCCATCATCACATGGATTCGACGTAGCTGTTTATATCTTTAGCCTGGCAGCCTCAGCGTGGGTTTGGTTGAAGGGAGAAGAGATAAATTGATTTCAAAAGTTGATAATTAAATTTGTATAATTTTCCTATTTTTCTCTTTCTAAGTTTAAGAGGATCTTCTTGGTCACAAACCCTGGACTATTTTATTTTACTTTATTTTTGAGGCAGAGTCTCACTCTGTCAGCTAGGCTGGAGTACAGCCGTGTGATCTCGGCTCACTGCAACCTCAGCCTCCTGAGTTCTAGTGATTCTCATGCCTCAGCCTCCTGAGTAGCTGGGATTACAGGTGCCTGCCGCCACGCCCAGCTAATTTTTTGTATTTTTAGTAGAGATGGCATTTCACCATGTTGGTCAGGCTGGTCTTGGGAACTAATAGAGTGAGAACTGCTCACCCTCAGGGAGTGGCATTAGTCCATTTACGAGGAATCTCCCCTCCTTATCCTAACGCTTCCCATTAAGCTCCACCTCCAACACTGAGACCACGTTTTTTTTCCCTCAAATTTCTTTTTTCACTGCAGCCTCAACCTCCCAGGCTCAGGTGATCCTCCCACCTCAGCCTCCCTGACAGCTGGAACTACAGGTGTGCTCCACCATGCCTGGCTAATTTCTGTATTTTTTTGTAGGGAGGGGGGGTCTTGCTATGTAGCCCAGTCGAACTCCTGGGCTCAAGCAATTCACTCACCTTGGCCCCCCAAAGTGCTGGGGTTATAGGCTTGAGCCACCATACCCGGCCTAGGAGACCCAATTTCAACATGAGTTTGGAGGGGACAAATATACAAACCATAGCCCTTGTTTCTTAAAGGATCTGGACCTGGCAGGTGACCTGGCAGGTGACTTTAGGTCACTATGGGAATCCTTTTACTTTTACACAACTGCAGTCTCCATGCCCACTTCTGTTTAAACCACATGGAGACCGGCTGCCCAGCAAGTTTGAGAGCAGCACCTTATGAGTTTTCCACTGATCATTCCCCTAAAGCTAAGTACAGTGATCTAAGGTAGTGATTCAAAACCTCTGCTCAGTGCCCACCTGGCTTCCTATGAACTTGCTCAGGAAGAAGCACCTGCTTCCCCAGCGGCAGCATTGTTGCAGGGCGAGGAGCAGCATCCACTACTCTTGTCCTTTCTCTGTGTCTCTAAATGCAAAGACAAAGATGGGACATTTCAACAGATTCAAGCCAAGCAGAAGGTGGGAGAATCATAGTCTTTAAAATTTGTTTTGGCCAGGCGTGGTGGCTCAGGCCTGTAATCCCAGCACTTTGGGAGGCTGAGGAGGGTGGGTCACGAGGTCAGGAGTTCGAGACCAGCCTGGCCAACATAATGAAACGCTGTCTGTACTAAAAATACAAAAAATAGCTGGGTGTGGTGGCACACACCTGTAGTCCCAGCTACTCGGGAGGCTGAGGCAGGAGAATCGCTTGAACCCGGGAGGCAGAGGTTGCAGTGAGCCGAGATGGCGCCATTGCAGAGTAAGACTCTGTCTCAAAACAAAAAAATGTTTTTAAAACAATAAGGCAGGATTTAGACATTGGCAACTGACTATCCCATGTTTATTTGAAGTACCATGGAATCTTTAGTGGCAGTATTTATTCAAAACCTGTCTCAGTGAGAAAAAAATATTTGGTTTCCCAGAGACTGCGCTGGGGGAGGAAGGATTCCGGGAAGCCACAATTGGGCTTAAGCATCTCTAGTCCAAACAGTTGGGGAGCCATCGGTTTCCATGTCTGTCGGGTAATTGAATGACATCATTGGGCTGACTCCGGGGGGACTGTGCCGCAGGGGCTTTCTGCTTTGAGGGAGAGAGTCTCACCATTTCTTACCTATAGGAAAGATACCCATTGCGCATCTGAGAATTTAGAGGGTAAGTGGTGACCAACACCAAGCTAGAATATTAGGCCTTGGGGAAATTTATTTTGGCTGAATGGGATTTATTTTAAGATTCTGAAGTCATTACCACTGCACTTTATTTTCTGAGTAATGTGCCTGTCTTGTAGACTCTCGGGAGGAAATGCTTCACTCCAGCTTTATTTAGGTCATTACCACAAGGCCAAAGTGGAGACCACGTGTGAGGTCACTGCCTAGCTGCTGCCAGGGGCAGGTTTATGACCATGTAGTGGATGCCTTCCCGGCAGCCCCGCCACCAGGCTGGCTGATGCACGTGCCCAGCTCCCGCACGATGCTTTTTAGCCTCCAAGGTGCTGGGCTGTTAAGGGGTGGAGGTTTGGGGAACAGGAGCTATGCCAA
>NW_012107474.1:3867783-3868531 GCF_000951045.1 Mandrillus leucophaeus | reverse complement strand
TATCTTTTTTGTATAATGACTTCTTTTCCTCTGGGTAGATACTCAGTAGTGGGATTGCTGGATCAAATGATAGTTCTACTTTTAGTTCTTTAAGGGATCTCCACACTGTTTTCCATGGTGGCTGTACCAGTTTACATTCCCACCAGCAGTGTAGAAGTGTTCCTTGATGACCACATCCACGCCAACATCTACTGTTTTTTGATTTTTTGGTTATGGCCATTCTCGCAGGAGTGAGGTGGTATCGCATTATGGTTTTGATTTGCAGTTCCCTGATCATTAGTGATGCCGAGCACTTTTTCACATGCTTGTTGGCCATTTGTGTGTCTTCTTTTGAGACTGTGTATTCATGTCCTTAGCCCACTTTTTGATGGGATTGTTTGTTTTTTCTTACTGATTTGTTCAAGTTTATTGTAGATTCTGGATATTAGTCCTTTGTCAGATCTATCAGTTGTGAAGATTTTCTCCCACTCTGTGGGTTATCTGTTTACTCTGCTGACTGTTCCTTTTGCCGTGCAAAAACCCTTTAGTTTAATTAGGTCCCACCTATTTATCTTTGTTTCCTATTGCATTTGCTTTGGGGTTCTTGGTCATGAAATTCTCGCCTAAGCCATTGTCTAGAAGGATTTTTCCAATGTTATCTTCTAGAGTTTTCACAGTTTCAGGTCTTAGATTTAAGTCTTTAATCCATCTTGAGTTGGTTTTTGCATAAGGGGAGAGATGAGGATCCAGTTTCATTCTCCTACATGTG
>NW_012107474.1:3846585-3864923 GCF_000951045.1 Mandrillus leucophaeus | reverse complement strand
GGGGAACAGGAGCTATGCCAACACACAGGTAGATAGGGGCTGGTCTGCTTCCTGTGAGGCTTCAGGAAAACATTTGAATGTTTCTTTCCCAGTAACAATAAGCAGGTTGCTCTGACCACTTGCCAGGGACATCTAACCGACCTCTTCTACGACAGGGATATTAGCTGCTTGTCACAGGTCAGGGACAGATGGAGTGGACGGTAGTAGGGATCTGTATTGGGAATCTGTGTCCGAACTTCCCCTATTGCTTCCTGGGCTTAACAACCTTGATTAAAAAGTTCGTCTCCTGGCTGGGCTCAGTGACTATTTCCTGTAATCCTAGCATTTTGGGAGACTGAGGCAGGAGGATTGCTGGAGCCCAAGAGTTCGAGACCAGCCTGGGCAACGAGGCAGAACCCCTATCTCTACAAAAATAAAAATAAATTAGCCAGGTGTGGTGGCTTACGTCTGTAGCCCAGTTCCTTGGGAGGCTGAGACGGGAAGATCACTTGATCCTCCCACCTGTTTAAGCCCAACCAGGAGGTTGAGGCTGCAATGAGCTATGATCACACAACTGCACTCCAGCCTAGGCGACAGAGCAAGACTCTGTCTCAAAAAAACAAAAGCAAAAACAAAGGCTTCTTTCTTTTTTTTTTCCTCATAAAAGGCATATCCTACACCAGTTTTTCCTCAAACATGGATAGGCCCAAGAATCACCTGTAGATCTTGTAGAGCTGCAGATTCTGATTCAGTAAGTCTGGGGCAGGGCACGTGAGTCTTGCAAGCTCCTGGGGACACTGCTGTTGCTGGCCTGGCCACCTCTACTGAGATTAGGCAGTGTGTTTCCATAATGATTCACACATTAGCCATTGTGATACATAATTTTAGCTTTAGAAAAACGTTGTAAGAATAGTACAAAGAAATGTTTGTACTCTTCAACAAATTCATTAATTGTGAGCATTTTGTCTCATTTGCTTAATATCCTCTCCCTCTAGTATAATCTCTGTATCTTTTCTTACATATATATAGTATCATCTCTGTCCATGTATGTATCTTTTCATATATATGCGTGTATATATGTGCATATACATAGATGTGTATGCAAATATATGTGTGTATGTGTATATATGTAAATATATGCATGTATGTATATGCGTATGTATGTGCATGTACTGTGTGTGTATATATGTGTGTTTACATGTGCATATACATATGTGTGTATGTAAATATATATATGTATATGTGTGTTTGTATATATGTACACACACACATAGATTTTAGGGCAAGAACTATTTAAAGAGGTTGCGGACATCAGGTTTCTTCCCCCAAGTGCTTTGGTGTGTATTGCCAAGGATATTCATTCTCGTACATCACTGACATTGCTATATCCTACCCATGAACCCATCATCCTTATTCAAATATAATGCCCTTTGCAACCACTTTTTTTCCAGTTTTGTATCTTTTCTCAAATCCATGCTACATTTGGCCTCATGATCATGATGATGCTGAGGGAAGGATTATTTTCATTTTCTTCAGTAAAGAAAGTGCAAAACTGACACCAACAACATCAAAGTTGCTCTTATTGAAAGGCTTGGAATCCACAAATCCTTCCCCATTGATCAGCAAAATCCAAAAACCTATCCGCTGGGTGGATCTCCACACGTGGCTGACCTCCGGGGAGCAGGTGGGCGCAGTGGCCTCTTTTCAGGTTTGCAGGGTATGAGGCGATGCCATCCGGATACTGGCCTCCTCCGAGTCTCTATGACTCAGAAGGCAGCCCCTGGTTCTCCAGTCTTGACTCTGGTTTCAGATGCTGCTCTTGGGTTAAAAAGCAGATTTCTGGCCATGCTCTTTGATCACAAATTTAGTTACAAAATTTGCTCTAACCCCAAAGGAATGAAAACTTACCAGTTAAATGAAAGCTGCAAGTTGCTAGATTTTGACTTGATAAGCCTGTCTTTCTATAACCAAATAATCATTCTTTGTCCTGATGCAATGTTGGTCACCCTCAACCTCAAAGCCCTTTTGTGGGGCACTTTTATCTCTCTGACGGCTTGTGTGATGCAGATAAGGGGAGTGAGAGGCAATGATGTGATTGCTCTTGGCCCTACTCTTAGATCCCGAGCCAGCTGTGGGACTTAGACTGTAGCATCCTGACCTGAATTCCAGGCTCTGCTTCCAGCGGGTGAGCTTCCCAGCGGGCTGAGGACACACGCAAAATTAAGATACATTTCCAGGCTGACTTTTATGTTAAAAACCTCAACTTAAAACAATTTTTTTCCATACGTTATTAGGGGGCAGATGGTATTTGGTTACACGAGTAAGTTATTTAGCGGTGCTTTGTAAGATTTTGGTGCACCCATCACCCGTGCAGTATACACTGCCCCATATTTGTAATCTTCTATCCCTCGCCCCCTCCCACTCTTCCCCCCAAGTCCCCAAAGACCATTGTATCATTGTTATGCCTCTGCATCCTCATAGGTTAGCTCCCACATATCAGTGAGAATGTACGATGTTGGGTTTTCCATTCGTGAGTTACAGTACATAGAATAATAGTCTCCAATCTCATCCAGGCTAGGTCACTGCAAATGCTGTTAATTCATTTCTTTTTATGGCCATGTAGTATTTCATTATATCTGTATCTGTATCTATCTATATCTATCTATCTCACAGTTTCTTTATCTACTCATTGATTGATGGGCATTTGGGTTGGTTCCACGATTTTGCAATTGTGACTTGTGCTGCTATAAACATGCATGTGCAAGTATCTTTTTTGTATAATGACTTCTTTTCCTCTGGGTAGATACTCAGTAGTGGGATTGCTGGATCAAATGATAGTTCTACTTTTAGTTCTTTAAGGGATCTCCACACTGTTTTCCATGGTGGCTGTACCAGTTTACATTCCCACCAGCAGTGTAGAAGTGTTCCTTGATGACCACATCCACGCCAACATCTACTGTTTTTTGATTTTTTGGTTATGGCCATTCTCGCAGGAGTGAGGTGGTATCGCATTATGGTTTTGATTTGCAGTTCCCTGATCATTAGTGATGCCGAGCACTTTTTCACATGCTTGTTGGCCATTTGTGTGTCTTCTTTTGAGACTGTGTATTCATGTCCTTAGCCCACTTTTTGATGGGATTGTTTGTTTTTTCTTACTGATTTGTTCAAGTTTATTGTAGATTCTGGATATTAGTCCTTTGTCAGATCTATCAGTTGTGAAGATTTTCTCCCACTCTGTGGGTTATCTGTTTACTCTGCTGACTGTTCCTTTTGCCGTGCAAAAACCCTTTAGTTTAATTAGGTCCCACCTATTTATCTTTGTTTCCTATTGCATTTGCTTTGGGGTTCTTGGTCATGAAATTCTCGCCTAAGCCATTGTCTAGAAGGATTTTTCCAATGTTATCTTCTAGAGTTTTCACAGTTTCAGGTCTTAGATTTAAGTCTTTAATCCATCTTGAGTTGGTTTTTGCATAAGGGGAGAGATGAGGATCCAGTTTCATTCTCCTACATGTGACTAGTCAATTATCCCAGCACCATTTGTCGAAAAGGGTGTCCTTTCGCCACTTTATATTTTTGTTTGCTTTGTCGAAGATCAGTTGGCTGTATTTGAAAAACCCCAACTTTTAAATGTTCTTTACACATTTTACCTAACAGTAAAATATCCAGAATGCTTTATGGATAAATAGGAGATACTTAAAAATGAACTAAACCTATCGCGCCTCTGCACTCCAGCCTGGGCAACAGAGCAAGACTCTGGCTCAAAAAAAAAAAAAAAAAAAAAAAAGAACTAAACCTGGCTTTGGTCACACATTAGATTTTTCCACGTGGGGCTTTGGACTGGTCTTGCCTTTCTAAATGTGCCTGGATGGTGATGATAGAAACAAACGTTTCTAGAACACTTGTTCTTATTTGCAGGAGAGGAGGATGAGGTGCAGAGTATGTAGGAAGCTTGCTCAAGGTGATCCAGCCAGTAAAGGGCAGAGCTAGGCTGTTCCAGAAGCTAACCTCAGAGGTCACGTCCCAGAGTTTACCAGCTCAGAGGTCGCCATGCTACGGTGAGATGGGGCGGCGGGGGGGGGGTGGTGCTGGAGTACTCCAGTGAGTGGGGAATCTGTTCCCAGGCACCCCCTGAGTCCATAGTTCTATACAAAGCACCCAGGTCCTTGTAGAGGCAGGGTGGGGAGCAGGAATCAGATGATCTTCGTTCACAGCCTCATTTTCTACCAGGAAACGAGTGCATTAACAGCTGGCCCTCTCAATTCAGGGGGCTGTTTTAAGGATTCAGGAGGCCATGCATATAAAAGCACCGAGCACATGGCTTGGATCTTAACAGGTACCCAGGGAGTGATGAAGCAGCATGTGGGGAGGACACAGGAAGCCCTGTGAGATGTAGAGTGCTCTCCCTGCTAAGGGCTCCTTGCCCTTGACCAGGGAACACAGGTGCTTCCCAGGAGCAAAATTGTATTTGAAACATTGTATTATGAAAATTTTCAAACACACAGAAAAGTGGAAACAATTGTAAAGTAGACACTCTAGATTCTACAGTGAATATTTGCGGTACTTTGTCACGCATCTACCCACCCATTTATCTCTCATCCATCAACTCTTGGCATCTTGTGTTTAATGCATTTCAAAGTAACTTGCAGACCTCCATTTGTTTCCTTAAATATTTCATCTGGCATATCATTAATTAGAGCTTCGTATTTGTTTACAGTCCTTTTTTTGAGGTAAAATTTAGATACAGTGTAATGTGCAAATGCTAAGTGAACATTCATTGAGTTCCGGCAAGCGCATAAGCTTCTTTCAAGGCTTAGAACATCCCCAGAACTCTAGAAGGTTCTCTAATGCCCTTTCCAAGCAATACCCCAGAAGCAAGCACTGTTCTTATTTTTTCTTCACCATAGATTTGTTTTGCCTGTTCTAGAACTTTATAGAAATGAAGTCATATCGTATGTAGTCAGTTCTATCTGGCTCCTTCCATTCAGTGTGTTTTGTGCAATATTCATGTCATTTGTGATGTGCTGAGGATTCATTTCTTTTTGTTAGTGAGTAGTATTCCATTTTAAAAAGATATCATAATTTGTTTTTATGTTCTCCTCTTAATGGGCTGTTTCTGGGTTTGGCTATTGTTCATAAAACTGGTATGAACAAATATTTTTGTGGACATAAATTTTCCTTTATCTTGAGTAAATATATCGGATTGAAATGGTTGGGTCTGGGGTAGGTGTATTTTTGGTTTTATAAGAGACTTCCAGGCCCTTTTCCAGATGGTTGCATCACTTTATATCCACCAGCAATGCTTGTGCGTTCCAGTGGCCCCACAGCAGCACTACTAAAACCTTTTTAAGATGTTAGCCATTCCCGAGCGCAGCATGGACAACCTTCCCAAAAATTCAACATCATCTTCTGCTGTGTTTCCATCCATCTGAAGCCTGTTAAAATTTACCCAAATCCATATCAGTAAACCCAGAGTCAGTTCTCCAAAAACTGTGTGGAAAATCTACAATTTATCTTTACTACTGCTGGCTGCCCCTTGTTGGCACTTCTGTGCTCTCACGCACTAGGAATTTGGTAACTTGGTTTCTCATCTGTTCCCTTGTTTTTTTTTTGTTGGAGACAGGGTCTCACTCTGTCACCTAGGCTGGAGTGCCGTGGTGTCATCATAGCTCACTGCAGCCTCAACCTCCTGGGCTCAGGTGATCTGCCCACCTCAGCTTCTCAAGTAGCTGGGACTTCAGGTGCACGCCACCACACTCAGCTATTTGTGTGTGTGTGTGTGTGTGTGTATTTTTTTCTACAGACGAGGTTTTGTCATGTTGCCCAGGCTGGTCTCATACTCCTGAGTTAAAGCAATCCACCTGCCTTGGTCACCCAAAGTGCTGGGATTACAGGTGTGAGCTACTGCGTCCAGCCCTCTTCCCTCATTTTCAGGGAAGGATCGGGGTCAGCTGTTCACATCTTGGTACGAATGAGTTTGTCATTGGATCACCTCTCTTGGGAGGAAGTCTTGCCCTGGAGATGCAGGAACAAGAACTAACATGCTCAGTGCCTCCTAACAGCCCCACTTTACCTAGTGTGTCAATTCCCCACAGACAGATAAACTGAGGCCCAGGAAGCATCATTGCCTGAGGTTGCAGAGTTGATAAGCAAAGGTCTCAGTCCCCTTGAACTCAGATCCCGGGCTTCCCCTCTGGGACCCTGTAGCCCCACAGGCAGTTATTCCAGCTTCCTCAGCTGTTGGAGGCTTGTATGGAAACTCCTTGCTTCTGTCTCTCACTCAGCCCTTAGAAAACCTCCAAGAGATGGGCCACTCCTGCCTGTGGTGCAGAGAACGCCCAGGCGGAAGACCCTTGGAGGCTCAGACAGAGAACTCACTGCACTTTTAGTCATCCTGGGATGGCTCCCCGGCCCCTCTCACATTCTTTATGGCTTTGGCCCAAAGTCTTCTAGATGGATGGAGCTGTGGGCACTGAGTCTGGGAATGTCTCAGCCCACCTTGGCTCTCTTCTTCAGCAGGAGTGGGGGTGTGTGATGTCAATCAGGCCCAGCCTCTCTCTCAGACCCGGTTCTGGGCCCATGCAGCACTTTCTTCCTGAAAGCAGAAGTGGCAGTAAGAGGATGCCTTTGGCCTTTGAATGTTCTCGAGCGATCCAAGTTTGGAGTATACTGTTGCTGTCCTCTGTCCCTGAAGCTTCCCTCCTACTCTTTGGACAAACTCACTTCTCCCCTCAGGGACTTCTTTCATGTGGCAGAGTGTACCCCTGCGCCCCAGCAAGGCCTTCACAATGATCCAAGTCTGGCCTGTTGCTCCAGCTCCTGCAACCTCCCATGGCCTTCGGTCTACTCGAATGCTCCTGAGGCCAGGTAGCTCATCACTGCCGGAGGACCTGTTGCCACTCACTTCTAGCCACGAGAAACTTCTTCCTGTCCTGAGCAAAACCCACCTTGGAGGAACTACTTTACTCCCTTGTTTAATTTTTGGCTCTTCCAAATAAACATAAATTCCTTCCCTATGACAGACCTCCAAACACTTTCCTCTGCCTGTGTGATGTTAATCAGTGGTGTAGCTGAATCCAGGGGGAGGAGGACCTGCGTTTTAGCTGGTGTTAACCAGAGTGGAGGGAGGATTAGGAGTGGCCTTCCGGTGGACAGGAGGCATGACAGGCTGCAGATGGTGGACCAAGCCTTGCTGTGCCCCAGACCCAGCTCCACATGCACATGTGGGTGGTTCTGGCTCCCTGGGTGGAAAGAACGGTGGGGTGAGTGGGCATTGTGAGCCTGGCAACCAGACTCCATGGAATAGCAGGGAGGAGGAGGAAGGAGGACCCCCTCCAAGAAACGGTGGCGTGAAACCTTAGCGCCTACTTCACTGCCCATCTGCGGTCTCTCCCTGTTTGCTTCTGGGCAGAGGGTGTTCATTATACCACAAGCACAACCCCGAAATGTGCTGGAGCAGGAAGTTGAGCAGAGCCTCGGTCCCCCGACTTTCTATACACGAGGAATGCAGGGCTGAGCAGGCCAGATGCGGCGGTGGGAGGCATGCCTCCTGCTCCCCTCTCCTGAGCCACTGGGGTTTTGGTCTGCAGGCGGTCAGAAGGTCTCATTTTGGGGGGTTCTCAGCAATAGATGGAGATACAGTAGGAGGGCAAAGTCACAGAAATTCTCTGCTGGAAATCCAAGACGCAGGGGCTGGGAGCCATCTGCAGGGCCAAGACCCAGACTTGGACCAGGATTAAAGGGTGGGGGATGTGGGGTGCCGAATGTGAGGAACAGAACGGAAGTGGAGGAAGACGGCCCGACCTCCAGGAGACACCATCACTCTCGGTATTTCCCTCCCTGTGTTTCTTTCTTCCAAGAAGGGGTATTTCCAAGAGGACGGATTGGATGACCAAAAGGCCACTTTATTTCTACTTTATAAAAATAGATGAAAGGAGATTTGAAATTATTTTGCCTCTTACATCACTGGGTTTGGGTTCTGGAAGGCCCTGGAGGGTGCACCTGCCGCCCAGCCTTGACAGGTAGACATGGAGGTCACGCAGGACACATGGCTGGTTGACACCTGTGAAGCTATGATGGCCAAACCGAATTTTGCCGGGTATCTCCGGTCCTATTCCTCCCCCACTCCCCGGGTCATCTACCTCTTTCGTGGAACTGATTGATTAAGTGCTGTCCCTCCATTTTGTATAACAGACCATGGGAACGATAGGCCAAACAAGAAGAACCTACTTCAACTTACAAGTTAAGCCAGGGTTTCAGGACACCTGAGCTCCAACCTCTGTCCTCACCACCAGCTAGCCCGACAGTGTCCTCATCTGATTTTCTCAAAATAGTTTGGGCGATCTTGAGGGCAAATCCCATTACATATCTGTACCCAGTCTAGCATCCAGAGTTGTCAGCGTTCGTGAGCAAACAGATCTCAGAGGCGTCAGCGTTCGTGAGCAAACAGATCTCATTCTTAGAGTGCTTCTCCCCTGGAAGCTCTCGGGGAGATGCCCTCCTTGCATCTTCCAGCTGCCGGTGTTACCGGCAAACCGTGGTGCGCCTTGGCTCACAGCCACATCTCTCCAACCTCTGCCTCCTCGGAGTCCTTTTCTGTCGCTTAGAAGGACGCTTTCCCTGGATTCGGGGCAATGCTAGGCCAGGATGATCTCATCTCTGTCCTTACATCTGCAACGGCCCTTTCCAAATAAGGTCCCATCCTAAGATTCTGGGTGGACATGAATTTTGGGGAAACATTATTGAACATATCTTTGTTACCTCTTCCTTCTCAGGGTGTGTCCCACCCCTCACAGCTTAATCTTTTTCCCTTCAAACACTCTAACCCTTACATGAGGCGGTTTCCCCAGACCCCGCATAGATCACTCCTCCCTAACGAGTTCCGCAGGCTCCCTGGAAGTCTCGCTGGAAATGCTCTCTCTTTTTCCTTCTGGGATGGAAAAACGCTCCCCGTGGCTCCACCAGTCAGTCGGTGAGACGTTCCAAGCCGGTCTTTCCACTTGGGCTTCCTCATCTGTCTATCTTTTATTTACATAAGCCTCGAACCACTGAACACTGCTTGGTAAACATTCCCTCGTTTACTATGCAAATGCTAGCACGAGGGCCCACGCCCGCCCTTCCCGGGGAAAGCCACTCCAGTGCTGAATGCAGATGGACTTTCTTCACATTCTTTGGGGTTTTCGGAAAGGGTTTGTTTTTCCTAACGTCACTTCAAATCTATTTCTTAACAAAAACCTCTTAACCTTTGGAAAATGGAAAAGAAGTTACTCATCTGGAAGGAAACTGCAAGTTTCTAGGACCTATAACCAAAGGGTCACCTCGCCTGCCAGCATGCTGAGAAGGCATTGTCCTGCCGCGGGGTTGGGTTTCTGGCAGCGGTTTCTGCGCATGTTATGTCTGGGTTATGTGTTTGAATTCCTGGCCAGGATTTTCCAGTGGGTCTCCCAACCTGCCGTGAAAAGCCCCCCGTGCCGTGCCAGCCCTGCATTGTGGTTCTCGCGACCCACGCCTGAGCATTCTGCAGGCCTGGAAAGGCGGAGCAGCTGGGAGGACGAAGGGCCTTCAGCTTCTGAGTCCCTTCTCATCTTTACGGCTCAATATCGAGAGTCTTTTTCTAGGCCAGTGGTTTGTAAAATGGCCAGCTTTAGAGGGAACCACCGCCCTTCTAAGAATTGTAACTATATAATCACACGGCATTTAAATATATTACCAAGACCAAGGGCATCAGTTTCTCAGCTGGGAGTGACTTCCTCTCACTCCTGGATTCTCTTGGCAGGAGGTAGATGAAGAGAGCTGCTGAAAAAGTGAGTTTCCTGGTTTGTGATCTCCACGGGAAAGAACATGTGACCTGTCTGAGCCTTGAATGTCGGAATGAAGTGTTTTCCTGCTGGTCACGGCTATTCTGGGAAGCATGGCTGTCGGTCTGTGAGACCATGGAAGAGGTCCTTAAAATAAGATGCATGCCCGGGAGGTGGGAGCAATGAGTGGCTATGGGGAGCCCTCTTCTGCCTGCTTCTTCCTGGGCCTCCCCTAATGTGTATGTGGGCTGACCCCAGGCCATTCAACAAGCACTTATTGAGTACCTACTGTATGCCAGACATGGGCTGGGCCCCAGGAGGAAGTAGTCTTAGGTCCTGATTCCTCCTTTTGTTTTTGTTTTGTTTGTGTTTTCGAGTTAGGGCCTCGTTCTGCTGCCCAGGCTGGAGTGCAGTGGCCTGAACATGGCTTATTGTAGCCTCGACCTCCTGGGCTCAAGCGATCCTCCTGCCTCAGCCTCCCGCATAGCTAGGTCTACAGGCACTCACGACCATACCTGGCAACTTTTTTCTTTTGTATTGTTTTGTAGAGAGATGTCTCACTATGTTGTCCAGGCTGATCTCAAGCTTTCTTGGTGTGAAGTGATCCTCCTGCCTCAGCCTCCTAAAGTGCTGGGATTACAGGCGTGAGTCACCGCACCAGGCCCTGACTCCTCCCTTTGTGGTGCCCTCACCTATCAGGGCAGGGGAGACCTTCACTCACACTGTCACAGAATAAAGGGACCAGTGACCTCAGAGAGGCGACAGCGAAGTGCTATTTTGGGTGTCGGGAAGTGGGATGGCGGTGGGCCGAGAACCAAAGGGCAGCAGGGAGGAATGAGAATCTGAATTGGTGCTGAGTGGGATGAGTGTTGGAAACGGCACTGATTGGAATGAGTAGTTGGATTGGCACTGACTGGGTTAATATTGGTTCTCCCCTTTTGGGTTGATGCTGATCTGTGGCCCTAGTGTCCCCCTGGGCAGGGCCCCGATTGTGCAGATTGAACGTGGCCTCTGACCCCAGGCTGACGTGGACCCTGGATTTAGTTGCTGCCACTTGGCTCTGCCTCTGTTACGTTCTGGTTCTGGTCATCTGCTCAGTGGCTCACCCCCTCTGGGGATGGCTCTTGCCATGTTTTGTCCTAGTGTCAGGAGTTTCTGGGTCTGGAGTCAGCCCTGCCACTCCCTGGAAGCCCTTCCCGAGGCCAGCTGCCTAGTCCCCAGCCCCGATCCCCTGTCTGTGGCCCTATGTCATTGTGATCCACACTGTCGTGCCCACCACGCTGTCACCTGCTTGCCTCAACCCTGGCCGGCTACTGCTGAACACCCTTGGAAGCCCTGACCTGGCCCAGGCTGAGTGTCCCCTCCCCTGACCATTTGTGGGGACACCTCCTCCAGCGTCAGTCGGCTCTCATCGGGGTCCACTGGGGGCCACTTCTAGGCTAGGCCCTCACTGCCTGCCTGTCCCTAGAGACCACCAATGGCAAGGAGTCCATCTGGCTAGTGGTTCCATGGACAGTGGACCGTGGACAGTGACAGCAGATTGGACAGTGACTGCGGTGGACATGACGCAGCCCTTTCTAGCAGGGAAGGTTGATTTCAGGGTCACTCTTGCACTTGCTCTTCCTAAACAGGAGGCAAGGAAGCCAGCCTCTCTGAAACGCTGATTGCATCCTGGGGTCTCTGTGCAAGCTGGCTCAGTTGCCATCTTTAGGCATGTACTATTCTTCCATTTGCCGATTTGATACCAGGCCAAGTGTCTTCCAAAGGCCACCTAGAAAACAAACGTCAATGGATCTGGGTTTAGACCTGGCTCTGCAAGGACCCAAAGGCCATGGCAGCCCTCTTCCTCCTCCTCTTCCTCAGCGGTCAGCGGCTCCTGATGTCTCTGTTCCTCAGTCACTGCGTCCTTGTGCCTCAGAGCTGAGATTCTTATCTACCCTCCACTGACGCCGCCCACTCGGGAAGGAGCCTCTCATGCTCACTCAGGTACGGAGGCTGGAAGGCCCCGTTGGGGACAGACAGAGTGGGTAGGGGAGGGCTGCCTGCCTGGCAGATTCACCCAATGCCAGCATTTCTCATCACAGCGCCTCAGACAAGACAGGCTGGGGCTTAACAGCCCTCATTATCTGACCTAAATTCCTGCTGAAATTGAATCGGCCTCTTCTGATTCTGCCCCAAGTGATCTGGAGGCCTTGGTCACCAGACCCCTGTGAGGGGTCGCACCCTGCTCAGGGGGAACTGATGGTGACCGGGGCCACTTTCACTGATGCCCTGCCTTGATGCCCACTTCTAGAGAGGCAGACCTCTCAGCACCTACATTGTCCTTGGTGCCGGGCAGGCCGGGGCCTGGCGTGTGGCTGGAAGGGTGGAGTGATGGGGTGGTAGAAATGCGTCTTGTGTCCTGTGCTCCGGGGTCCCTGCCCTCTGCATGGGTTCCTGGGTGAGGCAGCTCCCGGCCCCAGCCTCTCTGGAGGGTCCAACTGACCCTTCTCCCTTCAGGCTTCAGTGTTGGTACCACGGACCCTGTTGTCTAGGCATAATTGGGCATGGGATTATGTTTAACCTACAGGTGCACACCTGTAGTCCCAGCTACTCAGGAGGCTGACGTGGGAGGATCGGTGCCCAGGAGGTGGAGGCTGCCGTGAGTCTAGATACTGTCATGCACGCCAGCCTTGGTGACAGAGAGAGACCCTGTCTCAACAAAACAAAACAAAAACAAAAACAAACAAACAAAACCAGCCAATTACCAAACAAGCAAAAAAGGAGTGAGGGTTGGACATGGTGGTTCGTACCTGTAATCCCAGCACTTTGGGAGACTGAGGTGAGAGGATTATGTTTAACCTGTTTAACCTCTTCCCCATTAGACTCTGTGTGAGTCGGCTTGGGCTGGGAACAAAGCAGTGCCAACTCGGAGCTTAAACAACCGATGCTGATTCCCTCACAGCTCTGGAGGCTGGAAGGTCTAGATCCAGGTGTCTGGGCAGAGCCCTTCTGGCCTGTGCTGGTGCGGGCAGGGGCTGGTGGGGTCCCTGGTGTGCCCTGGCTGCAGCTGCCTTGCTGCCCCTCCACCTCTGTTGTCTCATGGTACTCGCTCCTCCATTCATCTGCATCCAAATGTCTCTCTTTTTATAACAACATATTAGATTTAGGGCCCACCCTACTCCAGTTTGACCTCAACTTAACTACACCTGCAAAAACCCTGTTCCCAAATACAATCACATTCACCAGTTCAGAGGGGTAGGACTTCAATGTATCTTTCTGGGGGACACAATTTAGCCCACAAGAGACTTGAAGGCTTTTGGAGGCCATGAGTGGGTCCCACTGAGGCCCTGGGGTGGCCTGCAGCAGGCAGGGTGGTGAATGTGTGTGGATGGAGTGGGGCAGGGGTGGCCTGCAGCAGGCAGGGTGGTGAATGTGTGTGGATGGAGTGGGGCAGGGCAGGGGCTGGCTCTCAGACAGGCAGCCGAAGCAAAGCCCAGCACATCCACCGCGAGCTCATGCTGGCATCTTCTCTCTCTGTTTCCCTCTCCTTTCTTGTACGTTGGGTTCTTCTTAAATGTGAATTTTCTGTATCAGCATCCCTCCCGCTTGCCCACACCTTCCTCCCATCACCCAAGTCTCACTTCCTGTTTTCTGCCTTTCGCCTGAACTGCTTCAGAAGTTGAAACCCCACAGGGCTCGGCCTGCCTCTGCGAGGCGTGTTTTTTTTTTTTTTTTTTTGGAAGGAGGAAGCGGCGACGGGTTACAGGCTGGAGGCTGTCTCTGTGCTCAGATCCCACACATGTCCCCAGCAAGCCCCAGCACCTGCCCTGCAGGAAGTGGGGTCTTGAACACTGCCCTGTGGGGGCGATGTGGCCTCTGGGCTCTCTCAGCGGCAGGCAAGGCAGTGTCTTCTCGCACCCTCATTTCCCTCCACTTGTCTCCAGGGCAAAATCCTACACAGTGGCACCCAGTGGCCAGCCCTGACTTTGATCTTGGGAGCTTTCCTCTCCACCCAAGAGGATCTGAGGTCATCTCTGTATCAGAAAATCAGCAAGACCAGCAGCGGGACAGTGGGGACTGACGGCCTCTGTCATTAGCATCATGGTGAGCACTTGAGCTGTGGTTTCCTCAGGATGAATCGGCCTTCCCCACATGAACTCGTGGCAGGCAGAGAATCTGGGTTGGGACCCTGGACTGTACCCCGTCCTGGGCTCCTGGCCTTTTCCCTCTCCGCCCTGCTAAGACCGCTGTGCCAAGCCCTGGGATCGTCCAACAGGGAGAAAGTCCTTGGGACAAAAATGACATGTTCTCAACATCACCCACTGTTGAGGTCACAAGAAGCAGAGAATATGAGAACGTTTCCAAATGAAAGTGGGGGAAGGTTTGCAAAGAAGCAAGTTAGTTAGGGCCGTGCTCATCCAGCACCAGTGCCAACACCAAGCCATCTCTGCAGGGTAAACTGAAGCAGATGTGGTGAGATAATACATCCAACCCTGAGCACTACTCTCACCTGCCGGAGGCGGAGGGTTCTCAGTGAGATGAAAGCATTACAGATGCGTTAGATCTAAGGGAGGGGCCTATGGAGGCTCAGCTGGCAGAGAAACCAGGGAGGGGCTGAACTGTCAGTCGCAACTACCAGGGATCTGAATCAGTTCGCCAACAGCCTTGGGGACATTCACCTTGGGCTCCACAACCTGTCAGAAATGCCCCCAAGCCCAGAGGCGTCGAGGGAATGGCCAGGTTATTTCAGATTGACACACATCCTAGTGTAAAAGTCAGCCCACACACCCCACGTGCACTGAGCGTCTCTTGTTGTTCACCCCAAATAAACTCTGCTGGAACTGGGGCGGGACTCACAGGGGTGGAGAAGAGGGGAGATAGGCAGAGGGCAAAAGTGGGTGGTAAGAGCCGACGGAGGGGTCCCACGACAGTGACGAGGCTGCACCCCTAACCAACGTCCTAGGGGTGCTGTACAAAAAAGAACCACAGGCTGGGAGGCTGAACAACAGACCTGCACTGTCTCGCAGCTCGGAGGCTGCAGGTCTGAAATCAAGGGGCTGACAGTGCTGGTTTCCTCTGGAGGCTGCGAGGGAGAAACCATCCCCTGCCTCTCCCAGGCTCTGGGGTGAGCTCTTCCTGGCATCCCGGGCTCGTTGTCGATGGATCACTCCAATCTCCATGGCTTCTCAGGGCTTCCCTCCATGCACCTCAAATCTCCCTCTCCTTCCTCTTGTAAGGATGCCAGTCACTGGATTTAGGTTCACTTTAAATCCAGGATGATCTCATCTAAATTACATCTGCAAAAAGACCCTATTTCCAAATAAGTTGACATTCACAGGTACCTGGGGTTAGGACTTGGACGTATCTTTTGCAGGGGGGGCCGGGGGCTGCCATTCAGCCCACTGCACAGGGTGACCTTGTGCCATTCAGCCCACTGCACAGGGTGACCTTGGCCAAGGGCCCTTTGCTTTCACTTCCTCATTGGTAAGCTGCCCTGTGTTTAGACTGGGTTGAGGTTGTCAACCTTGCTGCCCCTTGGAGTCGCCCCAGGTGTCCCCCAAAGAGATTCTAAGCTGCTTTCTTGGGGCTGGAGGCCAGGCATTGGGATTTTTTAGAGAGCTTCCCAGCAGGTGAGCAGCCCATCCTCGGTATCAGAAGACTTTCCTGGCAAAGGTGGTGAAGGTCCTTCCTCCTGAGTGATGCCTTAGACCCGGGAACCCAGGGAGGCTGCTCATCTGATTGTTAGGGCGGGAGTAGTGGAAACCTCTGGCCTCAGTCCCCCTGGAGGAATCCCTCCCTCTAAGACTCTGGGGCTGGTGCATGCTGGGAGCCGTCATGAACAGTGCTCCCAACTGGCCACTTGCTTGTCCCCTGGCTCCCCTTGTTCCTGGTGGTGGCTTTGCCTGAATTAGAGGGTGTGAGAGCCACCTGTGTCTCAGCACTGCAATTAAAGCAGGAAGCCCTTTCGGAAGCAGCCGTGTGCACCAGCCTCCCATGGGTGGAGCACAGCAAACCACCCACTTCTGCCCTCTGCCCTTCTTCCCTCTTCTCCACACCCTGCGGTCCCCCAGTTTCAGCAGAGTTTATTTGGGGTGAAAAACAAGAGACGCTCAATGCCCGTGGGATGTGTGGGCTGACTTGTACATTAGGACATGCGTCAACCTGAAATAACCTAGCCATTTTGTGGATGCCTTTGGGCTTGGGGGGTTTTTGGCAGTTTGTGGAGCCCAAGGTGAATGTCCCCAAGGCTGCTGGTCAATCAGATCCCTGGTGTTCTCAGTTGACAGTCCAGCCCAACAGTTTCTCTGCCGGCCATGCCTCTGCAGGTCCCTCCTCTGATCTGATTGGATTAATATTTGAATCAATAGACTGAGTCAAGCAGAATGTGGGCCTCGTGCAATCAGCCGAAGGTCTGAAAAGAGCAAAAGGGCTGCTGCCCCTGCCCCCGAGGAGGAGAGTACCCCTCCTGCTGGATGGCCTTCACACTGGAATATCAGCTTTTTGCTGCCTTTGGACTTGAACTGAAACATTGCCTCTCCCTGGGTCTCGAGTCTGCCTACGTCAGCACAGGAACTACACGTGGGCTCTCCTGGGCCCCAGCTTGCTGACTCACCCTGCAGGTGGTGTTGGACTTGTCAACTCCATAACTGTGTGAGCCAGTTTCTTGTAATCACAATTTTCTTTCTTTCTTTTCTGTTTTTTTTTTTTTCTTTTTCTTTCTTTTTCTTTTGAGACAAAGTTTCGCTTTTTTGCCTGGGCTGGAGTGCAAAGGCGCAATCCCTGCTCACTGCAACCCGTGCCTCCAGGTTCAAGCGATTCCCCTGCCTAAACCTCCTGAGCAGCTGGGACTACAAGCGCCTGCCACCCTACACCTGGCTAATTTTTGTATTTTTAGTGGAGATGGGTTTTTGCCATGTTGGTTAGACTGATCTCTAACTCCTGACCTCAGGTGATCTGCCTGCCTCGGCCTCCCAAAGTGCTGGGATTACAGGTGTGCGCCAACACCCCCAGCCCACAAATTTCTTTCTTTTCTTCTCTTTTCTTTCTTTTTTTTTATAATCAGTTTTCTGTTTCTCTGGAGAATCCTGACAAAGAGTGCATATCTGATCATTTAAAAATCATTTATTGGAGCTATTGAATCTATTGTATTCTGTTTTTACTTTGGAAAATCCTTGGGGCTGGGGGAATGTATACCTTCTCTCTTTTCCTCTTAAAAATTAAAGGCTGATTCAAGGTAGAGGCAACTCACTGTTGTGATGTCCTTTTATCCCAACCTCAGCCCCGGCGGAAAATCTCCGCACCTTGGGACACTGGTGTTTTCCAGGAGTGACTATCCTGGAGCAGCTGCGTTGCGATGAGGACTGGCGAGGAATGGTCCCCTCTGAGTCTGGAGTCACTTATTTGGAATCCTCCAGCAGAAAGCTTTCTAAGATGTCACACTATAAACTCATTCATGTAATTATTGCATTTCAGTTCAGATTCTATTGCTCTTGCTTCATTATTTCAAAGCTGTATGATGATATCCATTACTGGGTGCAGAATGGCCCTGAAAGATCTAGAGGCACCATGGTCTGACCCATCCTGAGAAATGATCCAGTCATGAAATGCTGGTGCAGATATGGATCGAGCTAGTTATCTTCACCATCTGGAATTAAGACCCTGAAATCCAGGTGGCCAAGGACTGGATCAACTCTTTTTTTTTTTTTTGAGATGAAGTCTTGCTCTGTCACCCTGACTAGAGTACAGTGGCATGATCTCGGCTCACTGCAACCTCCAACTCTCTGGTTCAAGTGATTCTCCTGCCTCAGCCTCCTGAGTAGCTGGCATTACAGGCAGGCACCACCATGCCCAGCTAATTTTTGTATTTTTAGTAGAGATGGGATTTCACCATGTTGGCCAGGAGGGCCTCGATCTCCTGACCTCATGATCTGGCCACCTCAGCCTCCCCTCCCAAAGTGTTGGGATTACAGGCGTGAGCCGCTGTGCTCAGCCTGCACCAACTCTAACAGACAGGCCAGAGTCCCGTCTAGAAGTCGGGACACCAGGCCTGGCTGGCACTCTGTTCTCCAGACCACACTGCCCTCCGCAGCGAGGTCCCAGGACCAAGACATGGGTGGATTTTTGTTTCTGACTTGCATTCGCTCCTTTACGTGAAATGTGAATTCTTTGTCCTGATGTTACTTGTTAGCACTGACAGAGTTCCTGATCGTGGTACTTAAGCTGCTATCAATAAGCTTCAAAGCTTATCCTTGATGCTAATGATCTCAGAGTTGGAAGAGGCCCTGGCAGGTACCGAGGCCAACCTTGTCTGGTGAGTGCCCTATGTCCTTGAGACCACCTCATGCCCTTCAAGGACAGAGACAAATTAAAAATAGAGGCTTAATTCTCCTGATTGAGAAGAAGGGAAGAGATTTTTCTCTCCTTTTTCTCTGAGCATGACTCTTTTTTCTTTTTGAGATGGAGTCTCGCTCTGTTACCCAGGCTGGAGTGCAGTGGCGCAATCTCGGTTCACCACAACCTCCACCTCCTGGATTCAAGCGATTCTCCTGCCTCAGCCTCCCGAGTAGCTGGGATTACAGGTGT
>NW_012107474.1:3842642-3845870 GCF_000951045.1 Mandrillus leucophaeus | reverse complement strand
GCCTGGCTAATTTTTGTATTTTAATAGAGATGGGGTTTCACCATCTTGGCCAGGCTGGTCTTGAACCCCTGACCTCGTGATCCACCTGCCTTGGCCTCCCAAAGTGCTGGGATTATAGGCGTGAGTCATTGTGCCTGGCCAGCACATTTTATTTGTAATTATATTTCCCCAGTAATGGCCTTACCTACATTTAATGACAATAAATGATGGATACTTAAAATACTCTCCAGTTCTAGAAGGCATTCCCATACATTAATTAATTTGGTTTTCATAAAATCAGGAGGCAGCAAAACACCACTAAATTAGAAGGCATCACTATTCCCTTTTGGTAATTTCCCGTTTAGGAAACCGAGGCGCTGAGAGGATAAATGCCACCCAGGGGACCCTGTCCAGCTGTTGGCAGAATGAGGACTGGACCGAGGGTATTTGGCTCCTAATCCAGGGCTTTCTCCAGGTACCACTGTGAGGCACACGGGGTTTGAAAACACAGTGGCATGTGCATGTCCACTGCACCCCGGTCTTAGATACACCTTTGCTGTGTTACAGAAGCACCTCTGAGGGCCTGGGCACCTCTTCTGAGAGTTTCTTGTGTCTCTTCGCCTTCCGCTCTGCTCTGGCTTCACCACGAGAAAGCGGCATGCCCGCGCTGCTCCTCGGGGCCTGCAGACAATGTCCCGACCCCAGGCCGCACCCTCACTTTCCATCCAACCCCACAACTGTTGCCCATGGAGGGCCACAGTCTCCGAAGTAGAATGTGAAAAAGGAAAAGTCATTTGGGCTGTGATAAGAAAGCTGAGCTTCTGCAAAGGCAAACGGAAACGGCAACGAACAGAAACAAAGACAAGAGGGCCTGTGTCTGTATGAGTGAGGGAGAGAGAGATGGGGGAGGGGAGCAAAACAGAGGTGGCCCGGAGAACTCTCCAGAAGGGTCCGAAGGCTGCCACATGGAGGAGTGGCACTCACTGTCCAGTGTGAGGGTGGACCAGGCTCCTCGGGTGTGGTCGTTCCAGTGGGAAGGCCAACCGTGATTCCACATCGGGAGGAATTTTCTGGCAGAGCCATCTGTCCACAGAAGGGTCCATCCCATGGATTCATGGCCTGGTGTTCAGGAGGACGGAGTCCCATCCTCAAGGCTGTGTGAGCACCGAGTCACCGGGATGCCGGGGGCCCATGCTCCAGTGCCTGAGTGAGCGACGGGCGAGGCTGGGAGCCTGCATTTTTTATAGTTCCCCTCCCCATGCAGGTGGTCCCCAGCCACACCCCGAGAAAGAGGGTGTTACGTCACGGCCACTGTCGGAGAGCCACCTGGATGGGCTGGATGGTGGGGTGGATGACTCAAGGTCTCCTCCAAGTCCAAAACATTTTTTGATTGCATGACTCTCCTCCCTAGCTCTTCCTCGCATTCTCCAACACAACCAGCTTTCCCTGAAAATAAACCCACCTGGCCACCCCTTGGAGATGCGGGCTTCTCCCGCCCTGCCTCTTTTTGCCGTGCACCTGCCTGGCAGCCGTTGCCATGGCTGCCTGTCGTGGGGATACGAAGAGGAGGCTGTGAACATTTTGGCCGTAGGGTAATGACAGACGTGTGATTTTGCAGCGTGACTTGTTGAGCCTCTGTGAGCTTGCACACATAGGGTCCTAGAAGTCTGACCTGAGATGAGAAAGGCCCCCTGGAGGCCGTTGAGTTCAAATCGCTCCCTCTAGAGATGGAGAAAACAGGTCAGCTGCCGGCCCAGGCGCCAGCGCTCAAGACAGGAGGTGTAGCACACGCCCAGGCAGAGGCTGCATCCCGGGATGGGAAGCACTTCCTTGGTTCCTGCGTTGTGCTTGTGAGAGTGGGCAGCTGTGTGTGTGCAAGTACATGAGTGTGAATGTGATTGTGAGTACAAGCATGTGTGTGGGTGTGCAGATTCAAGAGTGAATGTGAGTGTGTGCGAGTGTGAGGGCGAGAATGTGTGTGTGTGTGAATGCCCATATGCTTATGGGTGTGAATATGTGCACATGTGTTAGTGTGGGCATGTGTGAATGAGCATGCATGAGTGAGTGATGTGGCATATGAGTTTGTGTTTGTAAGTGTAAGTGTGAACGTGTGTCAGTATGTGTGTGGACTTGTGTGAGTGTGTCTGTATGTGTCGGTGCACATGTGAGTGTGGATGTGTCTGTGTTTATGCACAGTGTGAGTGCATGTATGTCAGTGTGAGAGGGTGTGAGTGCCTGGGCATGTGTGCCCTGAAAGCCAGCACGGCACACCAGTGGCCTCCATTGGCTCTCCAGCCCTTGGATGCTGTGTGGGGGGTGCTGGCCTTTCCGCACAGAGGCCCTGAGCGAATCTGGGGCTCTCTGCTAGATGGACTGTGGAAGACACACCCCGGCAGCGTCAGACCTCTAGTGCTCGAGAATTCTCTCCCTGTTAGGTTACAGTGTGGGGTTGTTTTTCTCCTCAGAGTGTTTACATGGACAGTGCAAACGTGCAAAATCCCTCTGGCCATCATGCAGAAAAACATGCATAAAGGATAACTGCAGAGAAATTCCTTCTGTGGACAAAACACAGACAGACACACACACACACACACACACACACACACACACACGGCAGAGGTATCTTTCTTTGTGCTTCAGTGAAAGGGAGGTTGAAGGAGAGACCAAGCTAGAAACAGACTGTTAATTTTGAGACTTTTTTCTTTAATCATTTAATATAAAGAGACAGCATGTTACAATGACATTTTATGGACGATTGTAAATTATGATGAAGTCCTCAACTGGTAAAATGTCTTGACTTTTTTCCCCTGCCTTGGGGTCTGTGGTTAAATCATGACAGACCGGCAGTGGAGTGGAGTGTGAAGAACTGCGGCTTGAGGCTTGGACAAGTCTGGGTTTAATCTCTTGTTTACTGGCTGTGTGGCCTTTCCGAACCTGTTTTCTCACCTATTTAATAGGGACAAATGACCTATTTCATAGAGTAATCGTGAAGATGAGAGACAATGGTGCACCAGACAAATTGGGTTTTAACCTGTAACATTATCCCTGATTCACCTTGATATTTTATAGAGACATTCATACATCATAGTGGCAAACATTGAGATGGTATATACAATATAATACACATTCATCTTGCATTTTAAAGTGTTCAGATTTACTTAAATCGTAATACTTTTAATGTATTCTTTTAGCGTTGATCAAATTTCACTTTTTTGAGTATTATACAATAGCTTTAACAGTTATTCTTTT